>NW_027195065.1:175000-207500 GCF_038502225.1 Cherax quadricarinatus
TTGTTAGAGAGACAGAAAACAGGAAAAAGAAGGCACAGATGGAATTTAAAAACACAGATGGCTCACAGGACGACAGGAAGAATTTCTTCATTCTTAGAGTAGTAGGGAAATGGAACAGCCTGGAGAATGATGTAGTAGAGGCAGGGTCCATACATAGTTTTAAGAAGAGGTACAGTAAGGCTCTCGAAGCCAAGAAAGAATGAACGTAGTAGCTACCAGTGATGAGGGTGGGTGGTGATGCAGGTAGTGGTGCAGGTGGTAGTGTTGGTGGTGGTGGTGGTGATGGTGCAGGTGGTGCAGGTGGTGCAGGTGGTGCAGGTGGTGCAGATGGTGGTATTGTTGTTGTTGTTGGTGGTGGTGAAGATGGTAGTGAAAATATAAAGCTTAAAACAATGGTGGTACTGACAGTGGTAGTGTATGCAGGAACATAAGCTAAAGCTCGACCCCTGAAGCCACATATGAGTACACACAGGCGAGTACACGCACGCACACACACACACACACACACACACACACACACACACACACACACACACACACACACACACACACACACACACACACACACACACACACACACGCACACACACACACACACACACACACACACACACACACAGAAGAAGAGTGGTGGAACACCTAGAAAGGAATGATCTCATCAACAGCAGCCAACATGGTTTCAGGGACGGGAAATCCTGTGTCACAAACCTACTGGAGTTCTACGACATGATGACAGCAGTAAGACAGGAGAGAGAGAGAGGTGGGTGGATTGCATTTTCTTGGACTGAAAGAAGGCGTTTGACACAGTTAAGCAGAGGTACGATAAAGCTCATGGTTCAGGGAGAGTGACCTAGTAGCGACCAGTGAAGAGGCGGGGCCAGGAGCTTGGACTCGACCCCTGCAACCTCAACTAGGTGAGTACAACTAGGTGAGTACACACACACACACACACACACGCACACACACACACACACACACACACACACACACACACACACACACACACACACACACACACACACACACACACACACACACACACACACACACAGAAGAAGAGTGGTGGAACACCTAGAAAGGAATGATCTCATCAACAGCAGCCAACATGGTTTCAGGGACGGGAAATCCTGTGTCACAAACCTACTGGAGTTCTACGACATGATGACAGCAGTAAGACAGGAGAGAGAGAGAGAGGTGGGTGGATTGCATTTTCTTGGACTGCAAGAAGGCGTTTGACACAGTTCCACACAAGAGAGCAGTGCAAAAACTGGAGGACCAAGCAGGGATAACAGGGAAGGCACTACAATGGATCAGGGAATACTTGTCAGGGAGACAGCAGCTAGTCATGGTACGTGGCGAGGTGTCAGAGTGGGCACCTGTGACCAGCGGGGTCCCACAAGGGTCAGTCCTAGAACCAGTGCTGTTTCTGGTATTTGTGAACGACATGACGGAAGGAATAGACTCCGAAGTGTCCCTGTTTGCAGATGACGTGAAGTTGATGAGAAGAATTCATTCGATCGAAGACCAGGCAGAACTACAAAGGGATCTGGACAGGCTGCAGACCTGGTCCAGCAATTGGCTCCTAGAGTTCAACCCCACCAAGTGCAATGTCATGAAGATTGGGGAAGGGCAAAAAAGACAGCAGACGGAATACAGTCAAGGGGGCCAGAGACTACAAACCTCACTCAAGGAAAAAGATCTTGAGGTGAGTATAATACCAGGCACATCTCCTGAAGCGCACATCAACCAAATAACTGCTGCAGCATATGGGCGCCTAGCAAACCTCAGAACAGCATTCCGACATCTAAATAAGGAATCATTCAGGACCCTGTACACCGTCTACGTTAGGCCCATATTGGAGTATGCGGCACCAGTTTGGAACCCACACCTAGCCAAGCACGTAAAGAAACTAGAGAAAGTGCAAAGGTTTGCAACAAGACTAGTCCCAGAGCTAAGAGGTATGTCCTACGAGGAGAGGTTAAGGGAAATCAACCTGACGACACTGGAGGACAGGAGAGATAGGGGGGACATGATAACGACATACAAAATACTGAGAGGAATTGACAAGGTGGACAAAGACAGGATGTTCCAGAGATTGGACACAGTAACAAGGGGACACAGTTGGAAGCTGAAGACACAGATGAATCACAGGGATGTTAGGAAGTATTTCTTCAGTCACAGAGTAGTCAGGAAGTGGAATCGTTTGGGAAGCGATGTAGTGGAGGCAGAATCCATACATAGCTTTAAGCAGAGGTATGACAAAGCTCACGGTTCAGAGAGAGTGACCTAGTAGCGACCAGTGAAGAGGCGTGGCCAGGAGCTCGGACTCGACCCCTGCAACCTCAACTAGGTGAGTACAACTAGGTGAGTACACACACACACACACACACACACACATCAGCAGCATACGTGTAATTAACAAACTTCAGAATAGCATTTGAGAGCTAGAATAAAATTATCTTTCAGAAGCTAACATACAAGATAGGTTAGTGCAAACCTAGCAAGCGGCCCTGGCATGGCGCCCACACCTGGTAAAACTCACGCAGCAGCTCAGAAAAGATCCAAAGCTTGGCAACCAAACTAGTACCAGAATTAAGAGAGATGATCTATAAGGAGAATTTAAACTAAATGACCATGACGACCTTGGCAGAGAGAAGGATACTGGGAGACATAATTACTATATTTATAATCTTAAGGTGAGTTGATACGGCAGATAGTGACAAGCTAAACACACAGCTGAGATATAGGGATGTAAGGTCATACATTTTTATAGTTTCAAAGTGGTTGAAAAGTAGAATGACTTGGATGAGGCAGTGGTGCAGACAGTGGCGGAAGCAGTGGTAGAGGCAGAGGTGGAGACAGTAGTGGAGACAGTGGTGGTGACAGTGGTGGAGACAGTGGTGCAGACAGAGGTGGAGAAAGTGGTGGAGATAGTGATGGAGACAGTGGTAGAGGCAGTGGTGGAGACAGTGGTGGAGAAAGTGGTGGAAACAGTGGCGGAAGCAGTGGTAGAGGCAGTGGTGGAGACAGTGGTGGACACAGTGGTGGACATAGTGGTGGAGACAGTGGTGGAGACAGTAGTGGAGAGAGTGGTGGTGACAGTGATGGAGACAGTGGTGGAGACAGTGACGGAAGCTGTGGTGGAGAGTGATGGAGGCAGTGGTGGAGACAGTAACAATGTCGCATTAGTTGTACATGTGTCCTTTTACCCACCATTGACGACATTATACATGACGCATGTCAGGTCCTTCCTGGTGTATGCAGCACCAGCACTAAACCCCTACCTGATCATGCATGTCTAGAACCTAGAACAAATGCAGAGGTTTGTAGTGAGACTGTTCATGGAGCTAAACTTGTTGACATTAGACGACAGAACGACCAGGGAATACATGGTAACGATGTGAAAAATTCTGAGAATAAATCACGCTGTTGTTAGGAAATATTTCTTCAGCTTCCGAGTAGTCAGCGTTAAGAACAGGTATAACAGGGATCACAAAGCCAGGAGAGAGAGAACACAGAAGTGGTCAGTTTGAGAGGTGGGGCCAGAAGTTGAAACTGAGCCCCTTCCAACCACAATTAGGAGTACACACACACACACATACACACACACATACACACACACACACACACACATACACACACACACATACACACACATACACAAAACCTTGTAAAGACGACAACAATAGAATTATAATGTAAACCTGTGAAAGTGTGCATCTAAGACTTGTATCTTCCATAATTGCCTAAAATCAAGGGTAAAAGTGTGCAGAATGTAAACATAAGCAGTGAAACCGCAGCTGGTCCAAGACCATGATCTGGGACTTGTCACCTTGGTCTGGGACTTGTCACCCTGGTCTGGGACTTGTCACCCTGGTCTGGGACTTGTCACCCTGGTCTGGGACTTTTCACCCTGGTCTGGGACTTGTCACCCTGGTCTGGGACTTGTCACCCTGGTCTGGGACTTGTCACCCTGGTCTTTCTTTACTTCATAAACGGACTCCGACGCGCACATTAAGCACTAGTTTTCGAGACAAATGGAAGTGTTTGTGCTTGTGATGATGCTTGAATATTGCGTCCAACCATAGTGATGAGTAATATAGAAGAGGGAAGAAACCATGTACATAAAGTCGTGCAGCAGGAGTTTGAGACACAATAGGAGTCGACGAAAAGCCTCGGTTATTTGACCAAAATGAGTCCCAGATGTTACACAAGTGTCTTATTATTCAACTTGTCGGTTTTCCAAACCATTTACAATACATGTGACCAAAAGCTTCAGTGGCGAGTCATCATATGACTAGGACCCGAGTTAGGAAACAATTGTCTAGTTTCCCGACGAATGTAACCCAACTACAACATATAGGCTCTCTTTCTACTTCTTCCTATTTTCCTTTTGTATGTTCGGTACCGGGGTTCACTGTGGGGTGGTGATAGCATCGACTGACTAAACCACTGTACGGATGGGGTGTGAGCTTGCGACAAGTGAATCGTAAAACTCCAAGCGAGTTCAAGCTCCACCCGTACCGTGGTTAGTGTACAATCGGGTTATTACGATTTCGTGAGTCATGATCGACTGACTAATCTTGCTAGGCTATATAACTTGAACACGAAGACCATATCGAAGGACATAGACACAACAAAACACTGATTGGGTGTTGCAACCCCTGAATGGGTTACAATGTAGTATATGATGTATATTATGAAAATGTATATAATGTATATTACCTTTTCATATAATTTTATGTTGCTTATATTTCCGATAATAGCTAAATCGTAAATATATTGCTATATATTATTATATGACTTAGTTATGTTGTTAGGTAGGATGTAACCTTCATATATTATGTGCTCAAAGTTCAAGTCTTGATTGTCTAACTACTGTAATTATCGCTCGTGGCTCGTTACTCTGCCGGCTTCGGTGTTGCTGGGCAGCAAATGTCCACAGAGCTATCACGTGATCGAGGGGGGGTGTCCTCACCTCGCCTGAAGTATTCAGTCTGGTCTAGACTCGCTTGGTGGTTGGACGTATTCCTGACAAGTGCCTAACTTCCCCTTACTGGCCCTTGTTGGAAGATCGTCTCTGTCTCATTATTGTTGTAGGTTCTGTGGGACTCTGTTCACAGAACATTGTCTAGACTTAGTGATTTTCGACGTTGTACTGAGGTTGTGTGTCGCTTAGACACTCTGAGCAACTCAGGTCCTGAGCTGTAGCTTCTGACCTAATTTGTACTGGTATCTGTGTATTATCACAGTCGGGGATTTTCTTATGCTGAACTAAGATTCAGTAGTATGGGAGTTTTGTGACTTTTGTGGAGGATCTGCTGATGGTCCCTACTTAGTGTCGTTATATTATCTCCTTGTTCCTGATTCTGTGTCGCAGTTGCTTGTTATATTGCTATTGGGCTTAGTATTCTTTTTATTGTTCAAGCAGACTGTTCTGATTGCCAGTTGATCAAGAAGTTAGTTTATTTGAGGACTTTGTCAGTCACTTGTTTAAGTCTAGTCGAGTCGTGAGACATAGCGAACTACTTAGAGCACTTACACACATACACACAAACTTATTTGTATATTGTATTATTAAATGTTAATGTACCAGACGGTACTTTAGACTTATAAATGAGATATGTGCTTTCAGAACAATAATACTGTACACGAGAGAAGTGATTAATATTATTTTGATTACTGTGATTAATTTAATTTAATTTAATTTAATATACGCCTAGACAACTAAATTAATAAATTTATTAAATTTTAATTTCTCTAGTTAGTAGCCTACCAGTTTTAATCCTGAAGCACTATTAATTCTTATTGAATTCTAATGGATAATTGGACCAGGATACTGACTACTTGTTACAAACACCCAGTAACAGGCTGGATGCTGGAAGGGCAGTCCTTTCTAGTATTCACTGGAGATCTCTAAGCTTTATAGAAATCGCGTTTTTTGTAACATTGGGCGGGACGGAAGAGGAAATGTGTGATCATGAACGTTAAGCTGCAGTGTTCACGACACAGGACAACGTGGATAATGCGGACATTAAAAACACAAAGCATGCCACCAGTTGAAACATAGCACATTATAATGTGAGACTACATAAACAATGTGAAGACGAGAATCTTCAGGATTTCACTACTCGTAGGTAACTGTCTCGCTGACAAGTGTTTTTGTGAATTTACGGGAAAAAATCGATAGAGAAAAGTAAATAAAACACATGAAAAGTTATGTTAATCTCCAGGGTTTATTACCTGAACCTCAGCAATAAGAGGGGCCACTCTCACCGCTGGGCAACGGCGACCAGTGCAACACATAAAAAGTGAAGAAATGTTAACCAGCAAGCAGATTTTTGAGCAGTAAATTTCTGTATATGAAATCAGTATGGCAAAGTTAAACAAATCAGTCAAAAACTAAAATAATGAATGAATTATTATCATCCTGACTAAGTTCTTCACCAAACTCTAATTTCTAAACTGTAATAATTTTGGTAGGATTACCGACATTTTGTTAGGTAAGAGGACACATGTGCAACTAATGTAACATTTTATTGTTGCATCAGTTGCATTTGTGTCCTTTTACCTATTCTCTAAAGTACAAACTACAAAAATTTTGTGCAAAATAAGTAGCAAGAATGACTGTTTATTCCTGCAGGAAGACCTGAATAGACTGAGCAAGTGGAGTGAGACAAGTATGATGGAATTTAATGTACATAAATGCTCTATGATAACTGTGGGTTAAATTAAAACAGACTTCACACAGAATGATAACCGTGACTAAAAGAATTGTCTTCTGTAACTACAAACACTGAAGACTGTAGAATGAGACACTTGTCCAACATTTCCTCAGTCAAGATTCCCAAATATTGGACATGCGTCTCATTCTTCAACTTGTTTGTTCTCTAAATCATTTACATAACTCTGAAGATTATCTTTACCAATACAGTTCAGCTCCTGTAATAAACGCTTAAGACGGGGAAACAACGAAAACCTTCCTGAAATAATGAACAGGTAAGTACAAACAATAACAAACACTATCAGTGTACTCACCACCACCGTTCTTGTAACAGAGGTAAGGGAAGCGCCACACGTTGCCAATACCGATAGCGTTGCCGACGAGCGAGAGGATAAAGTCGAGGTGACTGCTCCAGGCACCACGGAGAGCCATCTCGTCCTCGAAGGTGACCAGGTTGGCATCGTTGGGCGTCTGCGGGGAGGTACCGTTGAGACCATATTGGGTCATCTCCGTGCCCACGCCTCCTCCTCCTCCTCCTCCTCCCTCTCCCCCGCCTCCACCACCTCCAGCAGACTTGTTCTTGTTCTTCTCTTCACCTTCCATGACGGAGGGTGGCTGTGGGGGCTGGTTCTCGTCTGTTATGGTGGCTGGCGGGGTGTGTGACGCGGGGTAAGTGTGTTGTGCTGTGCTGTCTGCTGCTGCTGTTGCTACTGCTGTTCACTAGGCACTCACAGCAGCCAGTCGCTAGGGCCTCTTTTACTTGTTCCTGCCGAAGAAAAAGAAAAAGTCAGAACTTGCTGTACTTGTCAATACATCTCACACACAAATTTAATTTAAGAATTTATAATAGCATGTTCATTTTTTCCCTATAATCTACCTTGTTCATAATTGCTATCGTATTTACTTTGTCTGCTTTTGTAAGGTGAAATCTAGGATATTTCCTTAATTCATGGTATAATTTAACAAATCTTTGATTCACTGATCACTACTGGGTCCTTTCTCTCTCTGCTCCATGAGTTTTATCATACCTAGTCTTAAAACTATGTATGGTTCCTGCCTCCACTACGTCACTTGCCAGACTATTCCAATTCCTGACAACTCTAAGACTAAAGAAATACTTCCTAACATCTCTTTGACTCATCTGAATCTTCAACTTCCAATTGTGACTCTTTGTTGCTGTGTCCCATCTCTGGAACATCCTGTCTCTGCCCACCTTGTCTATTCTGCGCAGTACTGTGTATGTCGTTATCATTTATCCCCTAACCCTCCTGTCCTCCAGTGTCGTCAGGCCGATTTCCCTTAACTTTTCTTCGCAGGGCATTCCCCTGAGCTCTGGAACTAGTCTTGCTGCAAACCTTAGCACTAACTTCTAGACGTCCTTAACCAGGTGTGGGTTCCAAATTGGTGCTGCATACTCCAGTATGGGCCTGACGTACATGGTGTACAGAGTCTTGAAGGATTCCTTACTGAGGTATCGGAACACTATTCTCAGGTTTGCCAGGCGCCTATCTGCTGTAGCAGTTATCTGGTTGATGTGCGCCTCAGATGTGCTCGGTATTATGCTCACCCCAAGATTCTTTTCCATGAGTGAGTCTTTGGCCTCCTAGCCCGTACTCTGTCTGCGGTCTTCTTTGCCCTTCCCCGATCTTCGTGACTTTGCATTTGCGGGGTTAAATTCAAGAAGCCAGTTGCTGGACCAGGTCTCTTCGTAGTCCTGCCTCATCCTCATCCGATTTAATTCTCCTCATTAACTTCACATCATCTGCAAACAGGGACATTTCTGTCTATCCCTTCCATCATGTCATTCACATAACCAAAACCCACACTGGTTCTAGGACTGACCCCTGTGGAACCCCGCTCGTCACAGGCGCCCACTCTGACACCTCGTCACGCACCATGACTCGTTGTTGCCTCCCGGTCTATTCTCTGATCCATTGCAGTGCCCTTCCTGTTATGTGTGCCTGATCCTCTAGCTTTTGCATTAACCTCTTGTGAAGAACTGTGTCGAAGGCCTTCTTGCAGTCCATGAAAATGCAATCTATCCCCCTACCCTGTCTCTCTCGTGTCTTACTTCCGTTACCTTGTCATAAAACTCCAGTAGGTTCGTGATACAGGATTTTTCTTCCCTGAATCTGTGTTGGTTGTCGTTTATAAGCTTGTTCCGTTCCAGGTGCTCCACCACTCTCCTCCTGATAATCTTCTCCATGACTTTGCATACTATACATGTCAGTGACACTGGTCTGTAGTTTATTGCCTCGTGTATGTCTCAATTCTTAAAAATGGGGACTGCATTTGCCATTTTCATATACTCAGGTAGTTGCTCAGTTTCAATGGATGTGTTGAAAATTGTTGTTAGTGGCACATAGCGTCTCTTCCCTTTCTCTGAGGACTCACGGAGAGATGTTGTCCGATCCTACTGCCTTTGAGGTATCAAGGTCACTTAGCAGCTTCTTCACTTCCTCCTCGGTTGTGTGTATTACATCCAGCACTTGTTGGTATATTCCTTGTTGGTGTATCCCGATATTTTGACTTCCCGGAGTCCTTTCTGTCTTCACTGTAAATACTTCCTTAAATCTCATATTGCCTTCCCATAATACTTCTTGATCGTATCTTGTGAGCTCCCCAACTTCCTTCTTCAGCCTGATTACCTGGTCTTTGACTGTTGTCTTCCTCCTGATGTGACTATACAACAGCTTCGGGTCTGACTTGGCTTCGATGCAATGTCGCTTTCTACGGTTGCTGGGCCTCCCTCCTTATCTGTGCATTCTCGTTTCTGGCTCTTCGACTAATCTCTATTTTCCTGGGTCCTGTGTGTGTGTGTGTGTGTGTGTGTGTGTGTGTGTGTGTGTGTGTGTGTGTGTTACGCTGGTGGTGTCCCGCGTTCTATGTATATTTTGCTCTCATTACTTATAATCTCTGGCCCTAGTTGCTACCCACACAACCACCCAGCAACCACCTGGTTGCTACCCACACAACCACCCAGCAACCACCTGGTTGTTACCCACACAACCACCCAGCAACCACCTGGTTGCTACCCACACAACCACCCAGCAACCACCTGGTTGTTACCCACACAACCACCCAGCAACCACCTGGTTGTTACCCACACAACCACCCAGCAACCACCTGGTTGTTACCCACACAACCACCCAGCTGATTTAAATAGTCTTTCAGTATCTTATTTACTGTTTGTTCTGAAGGGATTCCTTTATTTTATCTTATTATCTCATTTATCACAATATAGTTATCACCTTCTTAAAACAAAGACAAATTGTTGATCCTTAAAACACTCTATTCTTCTTCCAACAAAGATATACTCAGTAAATAAAATCTTTCACCGTTGCCAATAAAAATTAAAATTGTTCTTACTTAACTGTAACAAATGGGGATTGAACCTCATCTCTTGGCACGGCTTCTTAACTACATGCTAAGTGACTTCACGGGTTCACTGCCTCGGAGGCTCAAGCCTGCAGCACTCCTTTCGCTGTATGACACACATTCGGGTAGAGATATACAATGTATACACTATATTGTGTATACACCGTAATGTGCATACATCATATTATGGGGATGTTTATTTGAACTTGCGTTATATACACTGATATACTGTGATATACTGTGATATACGGTGAGATACTGTGATATACGGTGAGATACTGTGATATACTGTGATATAAGGTGAGATACTGTGATATACGGTGAGATACTGTGATATACTGTGATATACGGTGAGATACTGTGATATACGGTGAGATACTGTGATATACGGTGAGATACTGTGATATACTGTGATATACTGTGATATACTGTGAGATACTGTGATATACTGTGATATACTGTGATATACTGTGATATACGGTGAGATACTGTGATATACTGTGATATACTGTGAGATACTGTGATATACTGTGATATACTGTGATATACTGTGATATACGGTGAGATACTGTGATATACTGTGATATACTGTGAGATACTGTGATATACTGTGAGATACTGTGATATACGGTGAGATACTGTGATATACTGTGAGATACTGTGATATGCGGTGAGATACTGTGATATACGGTGAGATACTGTGATATACTGTGAGATACTGTGATATACGGTGAGATACTATGATATACTGTGATATACTGTGAGATACTGTGATATACTGTGAGATACTGTGATATACGGTGAGATACTGTGATTCACTGTGAGATACTGTGAGATACTGTGATATACTGTGAGATACTGTGATATACGGTGAGATACTGTGATACACTGTGAGATACTGTGATATACTGTGATATACCGTGAGATACTCTGAGATACTGTGATATACTGTGATATTCTGTGATATACCGTGAGATACTGTGATACTGTGAAATACTGTGAGATACTGTGATATACTGTGATATACTGTGATATACTGTGATATACTGTGAGACACTGTGACATACTGTGATATACTGTGAGATACTGTGATATACTGTGATATACTGTGATATACTGTGATATACGGTGAGATACTGTGATATACTGTGATATACTGTGAGATACTGTGATATACTGTGAGATACTGTGATATACGGTGAGATACTGTGATATACTGTGAGATACTGTGATATACGGTGAGATACTGTGATATACGGTGAGATACTGTGATATACTGTGAGATACTGTGATATACGGTGAGATACTATGATATACTGTGATATACTGTGAGATACTGTGATATACTGTGAGATACTGCGATGTACGGTGAGATACTGTGATACACTGTGAGATACTGTGAGATACTGTGATATACTGTGAGATACTGTGATATACGGTGAGATACTGTGATACACTGTGAGATACTGTGATATACTGTGATATACCGTGAGATACTCCGAGATACTGTGATATGCTGTGATATTCTGTGATATACCGTGAGATACTGTGATACTGTGAAATACTGTGAGACACTGTGAGATACTGTGATATACTGTGAGATACTGTGATATACGGGGAGATACTGTGATATACGGTGAGATACTGTGATATGCAGTGAGATACTGTGAGATACTGTGATATACTGTGAGATACTGTAAGATACTGTGATACACTGTGAGATACTGTGATATACTTTGATATACTGTGAGATACTGTGATATACTGTGATATACTGAGATACTGTGAGATACTGTGAGATATTGTGAGATACTGTGAGATACTGTGAAACTGTGAGATACTGTGAGATACTGTGAGATACTGTGATACTGTGAGATACTGTGAGATACTGTGATACTGTGAGATACTGTGAGACACTGTGAGATACTGTGATACTGTGAGATACTGTGAGATACTGTGATATACTGTGAGATACTGTGATACTGTGAGATACTGTGAGATACTGTGATACTGTGAGATACTGTGAGATACTGTGAGATACTGTGATACTGTGAGATACTGTGATACTGAGATACTGTGAGATACTGTGAGATACTGTGATACTGAGATACTGTGAGATACTGTGAGATACTGTGATACTGTGAGATACTGTGAGATACTGTGAGATACTGTGAGATACTGTGATACTGTGAGATACTGTGAGATACTGTGAGATACTGTGAGATACTGTGATACTGTGAGATACTGTGAGACACTGTGAGATACTGTGAGATACTGTGATACTGTGAGATACTGTGAGATACTGTGAGATACTGTGATACTGTGAGATACTGTGAGATACTGTGAGATACTGTGAGATACTGTGAGATACTGTGATACTGTGAGATACTGTGAGATACTGTGAGATACTGTGAGATACTGTGAGATACTGTGAGATACTGAGCGATTCATATGCTTAAAGACTTGTGTTAACGTCGCCATTATTCTGTACGTGTCCTTACTACGTCACTTTCATTGACTTCCTGGTTGTCGTTGCTGTCGACCAGTTTATACCTCGCTCACTTCCTGGTTGTCGTTGCTGTCGACCAGTTTATACCTCGCTCACTTCCTGGTTGTCGTTGCTGTCGACCAGTTTATACCTCGCTCACTTCCTGGTTGTCGTTGCTGTCGACCAGTTTATACCTCGCTCACTTCCTGGTTGTCGTTGCTGTCGACCAGTTTATACCTCGCTCACTTCCTGGTTGTCGTTGCTGTCGACCAGTTTATACCTCGCTCACTTCCTGGTTGTCGTTGCTGTCGACCAGTTTACACCTCGCTCACTTCCTGGTTGTCGTTGCTGTCGACCAGTTTATACCTCGCTCACTACCTGGTTGTCGTTGCTGTCGACCAGTTTATACCTCGCTCACTTCCTGGTTGTCGTTGCTGTCGACCAGTTTACACCTCGCTCACTTCCTGGTTGTCGTTGCTGTCGACCAGTTTATACCTCGCTCACTTCCTGGTTGTCGTTGCTGTCGACCAGTTTACACCTCGCTCACTTCCTGGTTGTCGTTGCTGTCGACCAGTTTACACCTCGCTCACTTCCTGGTTGTCGTTGCTGTCGACCAGTTTACACCTCGCTCACTACCTGGTTGTCGTTGCTGTCGACCAGTTTACACCTCGCTCACTTCCTGGTTGTCGTTGCTGTCGACCAGTTTATACCTCGCTCACTTCCTGGTTGTCGTTGCTGTCGACCAGTTTACACCTCGCTCACTTCCTGGTTGTCGTTGCTGTCGACCAGTTTATACCTCGCTCACTACCTGGTTGTCGTTGCTGTCGACCAGTTTACACCTCGCTCACTTCCTGGTTGTCGTTGCTGTCGACCAGTCTACACCTCGCTCACTTCCTGGTTGTCGTTGCTGTCGACCAGTCTACATCTCGCTCACTTCCTGGTTGTCGTTGCTGTCGACCAGTTTATACCTCGCTCACTTCCTGGTTGTCGCTGCTGTCGACCAGTTTACACCTCGCTCACTTCCTGGTTGTCGTTGCTGTCGACCAGTTTATACCTCGCTCACTACCTGGTTGTCGTTGCTGTCGACCAGTTTACACCTCGCTCACTTCCTGGTTGTCGTTGCTGTCGACCAGTTTATACCTCGCTCACTACCTGGTTGTCGTTGCTGTCGACCAGTTTACACCTCGCTCACTTCCTGGTTGTCGTTGCTGTCGACCAGTTTATACCTCGCTCACTACCTGGTTGTCGTTGCTGTCGACCAGTTTATACCTCGCTCACTTCCTGGTTGTCGTTGCTGTCGACCAGTTTACACCTCGCTCACTTCCTGGTTGTCGTTGCTGTCGACCAGTCTACACCTCGCTCACTTCCTGGTTGTCGTTGCAGTCGACCAGTCTACACCTCGCTCACTTCCTGGTTATCGTTACTGTCTACCAGTCTACACCTCGCTGTACATGCTTCCCTGTATCTGAATTTGAATTAGACTCACAGTGTCTAGCTTCCATCAGTGTCTAACTTCTCTCGGCGTCTAACTTCCCTCAATGTCTAACTTCCATCAGTGTCTAACTTCCCTCACTGTCTAACTTCCCTCAGTGTCTAATTTCCCTCAGTGTCTAACTTCCCTCAGTGTCTAACTTTCCTCAGCGTCTAACTTCCCTCAGCGTCTAACTTCCCTCAGTATCTAACTTCCCTCAGTGTCTAACTTCCCCCAGTGTCTAATTTCCCTCAGTATCTAGCTTCACTCACTTTCTAGCTTCCCTCAGTGTCTAACTTTCCTCAGTGTCTAACTTTCCTCAGTGTCTAACTTCTCTCAGTGTCTAACTTCCCTCAATGTCTAACATCCCTCAGTGTCTAATTTCCCTCACTGTCTAACTTCCTTCAGTGTCTAACTTCCCTCAGTGTCTAATTCCCCTCACTGTCCAACTTCCCTCAATGTCTAACCTCCCTCAGTGTCTAATTTCCCTTAGTGTCTAATTTCCCTCGGTGTCTAATTTCCCTCAGTGTCTAACCTCCCTCAGTGTCTAACTTCCCTCAGTGTCTAACCTCCCTCAGTGTCTAATTTCCCTTAGTGTCTAATTTCCCTCGGTGTCTAATTTCCCTCAGTGTCTAACCTCCCTCAGTGTCTAACTTCCCTCAGTGTCTAACTTCCCTCAGTGTCTAAGTTCCCTCAGCGTCTAACTTCCCTCAGTGTCTAAGTTCCCTCAGTGTCTAATTTCCCTCAGTGTCTAAGTTCCCTCAGTGTCTAACTTCCCTCAGTGTCTAAGTTCCCTCAGTGTCTAACTTCCCTCAGTGTCTAAGTTCCCTCAGTGTCTAACTTCCCTCAGTGTCTAACTTCCCTCAGTGTCTAAGTTCCCTCAGTGTCTAACTTCCCTCAGTGTCTAAGTTCCCTCAGCGTCTAACTTCCCTCAATGTCTAACTTCCCTCAGTGTCTAAGTTCCCTCAGTGTCTAACTTCCCTCAGTGTCTAAGTTCCCTCAGTGTCTAACTTCCCTCAGTGTCTAAGTTCCCTCAGCGTCTAACTTCCCTCAGTGTCTAAGTTCCCTAAGTGTCTAACTTCCCTCATTGTCTAACTTCCCTCAGTGTCTAACTTCCCTCAGCGTCTAACTTCCCTCAGTGTCTAAGTTCCCTCAGTGTCTAAGTTCCCTCAGTGTCTAAGTTCCCTCAGTGTCTAAGTTCCCTCAGTGTCTAAGTTCCCTCAGTATCTAAGTTCCCTCAGTGTCTAAGTTCCCTCAGTCTCTAAGTTCCCTCAGTGTCTAAGTTCCCTCAGTGTCTAACTTCCCTCAGTGTCTAAGTTCCCTCATTGTCTAACTTCCCTCAGTATCTAAGTTCCCTCAGTGTCTAACTTCCCTCAGCGTCTAAGTTCCCTCAGCATCTAACTTCCTTCAGTGTCTAAGTTCCCTCAGTGTCTAACTTCCCTCAGTGTCTAACTTCCCTCAGCGTCTAACTTCCCTCAGTGTCTAAGTTCCCTCAGTGTCTAAGTTCCCTCAGTGTCTAAGTTCCCTCAGCCTCTAACTTCCCTCAGTGTCTAACTTCCCTAAGTGTCTAAGTTCCCTCAGTGTCCAACTTCCCTCAATGTCTAACTTCCATCAGTGTCTAACTTCCCTCAGTGTCTAAGTTCCCTCAGTGTCTAAGTTCCCTCAGTGTCCAACTTCCCTCAGTGTCTAACTTACCTCAGTGTCTAAGTTCCCTCAGCGTCTAACTTCCCTCAGCGTCTAACTTCCCTCAGTGTCTAAGTTCCCTCAGTGTCTAAGTTGCCTCAGTGTCTAAGTTCCCTCAGTGTCTAAGTTCCCTCAGTGTCTAAGTTCCCTCAGCCTCTAACTTCCCTCAGTGTCTAACTTCCCTAAGTGTCTAAGTTCCCTCAGTGTCCAACTTCCCTCAATGTCTAACTTCCATCAGTGTCTAACTTCCCTCAGTGTCTAAATTCCCTCAGTGTCTAAGTTCCCTCAGTGTCCAACTTCCCTCAGTGTCTAACTTACCTCAGTGTCTAAGTTCCCTCAGCGTCTAACTTCCCTCAATGTCTAAGTTCCCTCAGTGTCTAACTTCCCTCAGTGTCTAACTTCCCTCAGTGTCTAAGTTCCCTCAGTGTCTAACTTCCCTCAGTGTCTAACTTCCCTCAGTGTCTAAGTTCCCTCAGTGTCTAACTTCCCTCAGTGTCTAACTTCCCTCAGTGTCTAACTTCCCTCAGTGTCTAACTTCCCTCAGTGTCTAAGTTCCCTCAGTGTCTAACTTCCCTCAGTGTCTAACTTCCCTCAGTGTCTAAGTTCCCTCAGTGTCTAACTTCCCTCAGTGTCTAACTTCCCTCAGTGTCTAAGTTCCCTCAGTGTCTAACTTCCCTCAGTGTCTAAGTTCCCTCAGTGTCTAACTTCCCTCAGTGTCTAACTTCCCTCAGTGTCTAAGTTCCCTCAGTGTCTAACTTCCCTCAGTGTCTAACTTCCCTCAGTGTCTAAGTTCCCTCAGTGTCTAACTTCCCTCAGTGTCTAACTTCCCTCAGTGTCTAACTTCCCTCAGTGTCTAAGTTCCCGCAGCGTCTAACTTCCCTCAGTGTCTAACTTCCCTCAGTGTCTAACTTCCCTCAGTGTCTAAGTTCCCTCAGTGTCTAACTTCCCTCAGTGTCTAAGTTCCCTCAGCGTCTAACTTCCCTCAGTGTCTAACTTCCCTCAGTGTCTAAGTTCCCTCAGTGTCCAACTTCCCTCAATGTCTAACTTCCCTCAGTGTCTAACTTCCCTCAGTGTCTAAGTTCCCTCAGTGTCCAACTTCCCTCAATGTCTAACTTCCCTCAGTGTCTAACTTCCCTCAGTGTCTAACTTCCCTCAGTGTCTAAGTTCCCTCAGTGTCTAACTTCCCTCAGTGTCTAACTTCCCTCAGTGTCTAACTTCCCTCAGTGTCTAACTTCCCTCAGTGTCTAAGTTCCCTCAGTGTCTAACTTCCCTCAGTGTCTAACTTCCCTCAGTGTCTAAGTTCCCTCAGTGTCTAACTTCCCTCAGTGTCTAACTTCCCTCAGTGTCTAAGTTCCCTCAGTGTCTAACTTCCCTCAGTGTCTAAGTTCCCTCAGTGTCTAACTTCCCTCAGTGTCTAACTTCCCTCAGTGTCTAAGTTCCCTCAGTGTCTAACTTCCCTCAGTGTCTAACTTCCCTCAGTGTCTAAGTTCCCTCAGTGTCTAACTTCCCTCAGTGTCTAACTTCCCTCAGTGTCTAACTTCCCTAAGTGTCTAAGTTCCCTCAGCGTCTAACTTCCCTCAGTGTCTAACTTCCCTCAGTGTCTAACTTCCCTCAGTGTCTAAGTTCCCTCAGTGTCTAACTTCCCTCAGTGTCTAAGTTCCCTCAGCGTCTAACTTCCCTCAGTGTCTAACTTCCCTCAGTGTCTAAGTTCCCTCAGTGTCCAACTTCCCTCAATGTCTAACTTCCCTCAGTGTCTAACTTCCCTCAGTGTCTAAGTTCCCTCAGTGTCCAACTTCCCTCAATGTCTAACTTCCCTCAGTGTCTAACTTCCCTCAGTGTCTAACTTCCCTCAGTGTCTAAGTTCCCTCAGTGTCTAACTTCCCTCAGTGTCTAACTTCCCTCAGTGTCTAAGTTCCCTCAGTGTCTAACTTCCCTCAGTGTCTAACTTCCCTCAGTGTCTAACTTCCCTCAGTGTCTAACTTCCCTCAGTGTCTAAGTTCCCTCAGTGTCTAACTTCCCTCAGTGTCTAACTTCCCTCAGTGTCTAAGTTCCCTCAGTGTCTAACTTCCCTCAGTGTCTAACTTCCCTCAGTGTCTAAGTTCCCTCAGTGTCTAACTTCCCTCAGTGTCTAAGTTCCCTCAGTGTCTAACTTCCCTCAGTGTCTAACTTCCCTCAGTGTCTAAGTTCCCTCAGTGTCTAACTTCCCTCAGTGTCTAACTTCCCTCAGTGTCTAAGTTCCCTCAGTGTCTAACTTCCCTCAGTGTCTAACTTCCCTCAGTGTCTAACTTCCCTCAGTGTCTAAGTTCCCTCAGCGTCTAACTTCCCTCAGTGTCTAACTTCCCTCAGTGTCTAACTTCCCTCAGTGTCTAAGTTCCCTCAGTGTCTAACTTCTCTCAGTGTCTAAGTTCCCTCAGCGTCTAACTTCCCTCAGTGTCTAACTTCCCTCAGTGTCTAAGTTCCCTCAGTGTCCAACTTCCCTCAATGTCTAACTTCCCTCAGTGTCTAACTTCCCTCAGTGTCTAAGTTCCCTCAGCGTCTAACTTCCCTCAGTGTCTAACTTCCCTCAGTGTCTAAGTTCCCTCAGTGTCCAACTTCCCTCAATGTCTAACTTCCCTCAGTGTCTAACTTCCCTCAGTGTCTAACTTCCCTCAGTGTCTAAGTTCCCTCAGTGTCTAACTTCCCTCAGCGTCTAACTTCCCTCAGTGTCTAAGTTCCCTCAGTGTCTAACTTCCCTCAGTGTCTAACTTCCCTCAGTGTCTAAGTTCCCTCAGTGTCTAACTTCCCTCAGTGTCTAAGTTCCCTCAGTGTCTAACTTCCCTCAGTGTCTAAGTTCCCTCAGTGTCTAAGTTCCCTCAGTGTCTAACTTCCCTCAGTGTCTAAGTTCCCTCAGTGTCTAACTTCCCTCAGTGTCTAACTTCCCTCAGTGTCTAAGTTCCCTCAGTGTCTAACTTCCCTCAGTGTCTAACTTCCCTCAGTGTCTAAGTTCCCTCAGTGTCTAACTTCCCTCAGTGTCTAACTTCCCTCAGTGTCTAACTTCCCTCAGTGTCTAAGTTCCCTCAGCGTCTAACTTCCCTCAGTGTCTAACTTCCCTCAGTGTCTAACTTCCCTCAGTGTCTAAGTTCCCTCAGTGTCTAACTTCCCTCAGTGTCTAAGTTCCCTCAGCGTCTAACTTCCCTCAGTGTCTAACTTCCCTCAGTGTCTAAGTTCCCTCAGTGTCCAACTTCCCTCAATGTCTAACTTCCCTCAGTGTCTAACTTCCCTCAGTGTCTAAGTTCCCTCAGTGTCTAACTTCCCTCAGTGTCTAAGTTCCCTCAGTGTCTAACTTCCCTCAGTGTCTAAGTTCCCTCAGTGTCTAACTTCCCTCAGTGTCTAACTTCCCTCAGTGTCTAAGTTCCCTCAGTGTCTAACTTCCCTCAGTGTCTAAGTTCCCTCAGCGTCTAACTTCCCTCAATGTCTAACTTCCCTCAGTGTCTAAGTTCCCTCAGTGTCTAACTTCCCTCAGTGTCTAAGTTCCCTCAGTGTCTAACTTCCCTCAGTGTCTAAGTTCCCTCAGCGTCTAACTTCCCTCAGTGTCTAAGTTCCCTAAGTGTCTAACTTCCCTCATTGTCTAACTTCCCTCAGTGTCTAACTTCCCTCAGCGTCTAACTTCCCTCAGTGTCTAAGTTCCCTCAGTGTCTAAGTTCCCTCAGTGTCTAAGTTCCCTCAGTGTCTAAGTTCCCTCAGTGTCTAAGTTCCCTCAGTATCTAAGTTCCCTCAGTGTCTAAGTTCCCTCAGTCTCTAAGTTCCCTCAGTGTCTAAGCTCCCTCAGTGTCTAACTTCCCTCAGTGTCTAAGTTCCCTCATTGTCTAACTTCCCTCAGTATCTAAGTTCCCTCAGTGTCTAACTTCCCTCAGCGTCTAAGTTCCCTCAGCATCTAACTTCCTTCAGTGTCTAAGTTCCCTCAGTGTCTAACTTCCCTCAGTGTCTAACTTCCCTCAGCGTCTAACTTCCCTCAGTGTCTAAGTTCCCTCAGTGTCTAAGTTCCCTCAGTGTCTAAGTTCCCTCAGCCTCTAACTTCCCTCAGTGTCTAACTTCCCTAAGTGTCTAAGTTCCCTCAGTGTCCAACTTCCCTCAATGTCTAACTTCCATCAGTGTCTAACTTCCCTCAGTGTCTAAGTTCCCTCAGTGTCTAAGTTCCCTCAGTGTCCAACTTCCCTCAGTGTCTAACTTACCTCAGTGTCTAAGTTCCCTCAACGTCTAACTTCCCTCAGCGTCTAACTTCCCTCAGTGTCTAAGTTCCCTCAGTGTCTAAGTTGCCTCAGTGTCTAAGTTCCCTCAGTGTCTAAGTTCCCTCAGTGTCTAAGTTCCCTCAGCCTCTAACTTCCCTCAGTGTCTAACTTCCCTAAGTGTCTAAGTTCCCTCAGTGTCCAACTTCCCTCAATGTCTAACTTCCATCAGTGTCTAACTTCCCTCAGTGTCTAAATTCCCTCAGTGTCTAAGTTCCCTCAGTGTCCAACTTCCCTCAGTGTCTAACTTACCTCAGTGTCTAAGTTCCCTCAGCGTCTAACTTCCCTCAATGTCTAAGTTCCCTCAGTGTCTAACTTCCCTCAGTGCCTAACTTCCCTCAGTGTCTAAGTTCCCTCAGTGTCTAACTTCCCTCAGTGTCTAACTTCCCTCAGTGTCTAAGTTCCCTCAGTGTCTAACTTCCCTCAGTGTCTAACTTCCCTCAGTGTCTAACTTCCCTCAGTGTCTAACTTCCCTCAGTGTCTAAGTTCCCTCAGTGTCTAACTTCCCTCAGTGTCTAACTTCCCTCAGTGTCTAAGTTCCCTCAGTGTCTAACTTCCCTCAGTGTCTAACTTCCCTCAGTGTCTAAGTTCCCTCAGTGTCTAACTTCCCTCAGTGTCTAAGTTCCCTCAGTGTCTAACTTCCCTCAGTGTCTAACTTCCCTCAGTGTCTAAGTTCCCTCAGTGTCTAACTTCCCTCAGTGTCTAACTTCCCTCAGTGTCTAAGTTCCCTCAGTGTCTAACTTCCCTCAGTGTCTAACTTCCCTCAGTGTCTAACTTCCCTCAGTGTCTAAGTTCCCTCAGCGTCTAACTTCCCTCAGTGTCTAACTTCCCTCAGTGTCTAACTTCCCTCAGTGTCTAAGTTCCCTCAGTGTCTAACTTCCCTCAGTGTCTAAGTTCCCTCAGCGTCTAACTTCCCTCAGTGTCTAACTTCCCTCAGTGTCTAAGTTCCCTCAGTGTCAAACTTCCCTCAATGTCTAACTTCCCTCAGTGTCTAACTTCCCTCAGTGTCTAAGTTCCCTCAGCGTCTAACTTCCCTCAGTGTCTAACTTCCCTCAGTGTCTAAGTTCCCTCAGTGTCCAACTTCCCTCAATGTCTAACTTCCCTCAGTGTCTAACTTCCCTCAGTGTCTAACTTCCCTCAGTGTCTAAGTTCCCTCAGTGTCTAACTTCCCTCAGTGTCTAACTTCCCTCAGTGTCTAAGTTCCCTCAGTGTCTAACTTCCCTCAGTGTCTAACTTCCCTCAGTGTCTAAGTTCCCTCAGTGTCTAACTTCCCTCAGTGTCTAAGTTCCCTCAGTGTCTAACTTCCCTCAGTGTCTAAGTTCCCTCAGTGTCTAAGTTGCCTCAGTGTCTAACTTCCCTCAGTGTCTAAGTTCCCTCAGTGTCTAACTTCCCTCAGTGTCTAACTTCCCTCAGTGTCTAAGTTCCCTCAGTGTCTAACTTCCCTCAGTGTCTAACTTCCCTCAGTGTCTAAGTTCCCTCAGTGTCTAACTTCCCTCAGTGTCTAACTTCCCTCAGTGTCTAACTTCCCTCAGTGTCTAAGTTCCCTCAGCGTCTAACTTCCCTCAGTGTCTAACTTCCCTCAGTGTCTAACTTCCCTCAGTGTCTAAGTTCCCTCAGTGTCTAACTTCCCTCAGTGTCTAAGTTCCCTCAGCGTCTAACTTCCCTCAGTGTCTAACTTCCCTCAGTGTCTAAGTTCCCTCAGTGTCCAACTTCCCTCAATGTCTAACTTCCCTCAGTGTCTAACTTCCCTCAGTGTCTAACTTCCCTCAGTGTCTAACTTCCCTCAGTGTCTAAGTTCCCTCAGTGTCTAACTTCCCTCAGTGTCTAACTTCCCTCAGTGTCTAACTTCCCTCAGTGTCTAAGTTCCCTCAGTGTCTAACTTCCCTCAGTGTCTAACTTCCCTCAGTGTCTAACTTCCCTCAGTGTCTAAGTTCCCTCAGTGTCTAACTTCCCTCAGTGTCTAAGTTCGCTCATTGTCAAACTTCCCTCAGTGTCTAACTTCCCTCAGTGTCTGTTCCCTCAGTGTCCAACTTCCCTCAATGTCTAACTTCCCTCAGTGTCTAACTTCCCTCAGTGTCTAACTTCCCTCAGTGTCTAACTTCCCTCAGTGTCTAACTTCCCTCAGTGTCTAACTTCCCTCAGTGTCTAAGTTCCCTCAGTGTCTAACTTCCCTCAGTGTCTAACTTCCCTCAGTGTCTAACTTCCCTCAGTGTCTAACTTCCCTCAGTGTCTAACTTCCCTCAGTGTCTAACTTCCCTCAGTGTCTAACTTCCCTCAGTGTCTAACTTCCCTCAGTGTCTAACTTCCCTCAGTGTCTAACTTCCCTCAGTGTCTAAGTTCCCTCAGTGTCTAACTTCCCTCAGTGTCTAAGTTCCCTCAGCGTCTAACTTCCCTCAGTGTCTAACTTCCCTCAGTGTCTAAGTTCCCTCAGTGTCCAACTTCCCTCAATGTCTAACTTCCCTCAGTGTCTAACTTCCCTCAGTGTCTAACTTCCCTCAGTGTCTAACTTCCCTCAGTGTCTAACTTCCCTCAGTGTCTAAGTTCCCTCAGCGTCTAACTTCCCTCAGTGTCTAACTTCCCTCAGTGTCTAACTTCCCTCAGTGTCTAAGTTCCCTCAGTGTCCAACTTCCCTCAATGTCTAACTTCCCTCAGTGTCTAACTTCCCTCAGCGTCTAACTTCCCTCAGTGTCTAACTTCCCTCAGTGTCTAACTTCCCTCAGTGTCTAACTTCCCTCAGTGTCTAACTTCCCTCAGCGTCTAACTTCCCTCAGTGTCTAACTTCCCTCAGTGTGAGACATGCTGACCACGATATAAAATTATATTAGATAAAGATTATACTAGTCAACAAAAAAAAAGCTTCGTTGAAGGTATATATCCTGAGGTTGGAAAGCGACAGTGAGATATTACAAGGCGACCCTCAAGTAACAGGAACTTAGCCATAACGTGAATATGTGTTTATGTTGGGACAATTTGTATATACCGATAGTTTTACTAGGGATTAGAATTTTATTTTTATATGATTTAATATTTAAGGACAGGAACTGTATCAACAACGACCGCCTGACAGTATTGTTGCCTTTATTATGTTATTTTTCTCCAGATAATAATGCGTTCTTCACGAAGAGTCTGCTTAAACAATTCCAGTGTATTTTGCTACATTTGTGGCGAATACTTTTTGCAAAAACAAAGAGAAAACATCACAGATTTCAACACCCCAACATTTCTCCCAAGAACTCATTGATCCGATGCGTGACCTGAGAATCTCAAAGGAAACATCTGAACTCTTAGCATCCAGACTAAAAGAAAACAACTGTCTACAACAAGAAGTTAATATAACAGCTTATTGGACAAGACAGGTTGAACTCCGTCCTTACTTCACCCAAGATGAAGAACTTGTCTACTGCAATGACATCAATGGACTTCTTCTTCGAATGCGACTGGAATATCGACCAGGAGAATGACGGCTGTTTATAGAAGCTTGAAATGTGTATTATTGCACAATGGTAACCAATATGGCATTTCTTGCAATTGCTCACTTAACAAAACAATCCTAATGACCAACACAGAAGGAAATTGTACAAACAACGTTTTCATACGAAGTAATTAGTGGTATCTGAATTATCTTACGGTGTTAATCCTTTGTTATATAGAATGAAGTGTATTACTTAATTTCAAGATTTGACTTCTGCATGATCTAAAAAATAATTTCAGTGCGATTTGCAAGTTAGTTCTGCCTGATCAATATATTTTTCACAGCTTTTAAGTTTTCCAGGGGGATACCAAATTGATTAAAGACCACAGCCAGTCAAACAAAACCAGAGCCAGTCAAACAAAACCAGGGGAGCCAGTCAAATAAAAGAGGAATATAAACACATGCAGTATAATGTGATCCTTTATTGACAACGTTTCGCCCACACAGTGGGCTTTTTCAAGTCACAAACAGATCTCCCTGGGGTGGAAGGTACGCGAGTATTTATAGTCAGGTTCAGAATGCTGAGGTCAGGTGGAGAATTCTGCATCTGATGATGTACCTAGTGGGGTTATAGAGTCTAAAATCTTGGGTAGCTTTGAAGGGAGATTGGATAAGTTTGTGAGCAGACCTTCTGCAGTGTTCTTCCATTCCTATGCTCTTATGTGGGATAGCGATGAAGAAGTTTCTTGGCAAGTGGTTCAGCTATGTTATAGAAGCCATTATTCTGGTTGAAGTTGTCGGATATAGAGATAAGCGATGATTCCAGGATTCTTCGGTATTGAGTGTTGTCTTCTGTGGCGATAAGTCTTGAGTTTCTGTAGTTTATTAAGTGGTTGTGTGAATTACGGTGTTGTACACAGGCATTCCTTGTATCGTCAGACCTGCTTGCGTATTGGTGTTCTGAAATACGTGTTTGGACCTGCTTGCGTATTGGTGTTCTGAAATACGTGTTTGGAGGTCCCTTGATGTTTCGCCCACATATAATTTGCTGCAGTCATTACAAGGGATTATGTATACCCCTGCAGAGGATGGAAGCTTGTCCTGTCTATTACTGGTAATGTCCTTGATGGTCGTGGTTGTGGAGGTAGATACGTGGAATGAGGTATTGGAAAAGATGTTGGAAACGTGTTTGGACTACCCATGGGTTCGCCACTCAGTGCGGTCCTGGCGAACCTATACATGGAACATCTAGAAGCAGAGCGTTTCTCCACCATTATTCCTTCGTCTGTCACCTGGCTCCGTTATGTTGACGACATTCTCCTCATAACTCCTAGACGCTTCAACGTTCAAGCTCTCCAAGACAAGCTCAACCAGGTCGAGCCCTCAATCCAGTTCACACTTGAAGAAGATGTTCTTCCCTACAAAGCTGACCATGAACTTCGTTTTCAAGTCTATCGAAAACCCACCAACCAAAACGATCTTCTCCGCTTCTACTCTCACCACGACACCAAAACTAAACGTGGTGTAATTATAGGCTTCTTCCTGCGCGCACTCAGAATCTGCAGCAATGAGTTTCTTAAGGAAGAATGCACTATAATTGAACAAGTATTTTCTAAACTCCACTATCCTCGTCACTTCATCAGAGACTGCAGACGGCGAGCATTAAACATCTTCAACACACCCAGAGAAGACACTGCCAAGAAGAGATACATAGTCCTCCCCACCAACTCCATTGCCAAACATGTTTCCAACATCTTTTCTAATACCTCATTCCAAGTATCTACCTCCACAACCACGACCATCAAGAACATTACCAGTAATAGACAGGACAAGCTTCCATCCTCTGCAGGGGTATACATAATCCCTTGTAATGACTGCAGCAAATTATATGTGGGCGAAACATCAAGGGACCTCCAAACACGTATTTCAGAACACCAATACGCAAGCAGGTCTGACGATACAAGGAATGCCTGTGTACAACACCGTAATTCACACAACCACTTAATAAACTACAGAAACTCAAGACTTATCGCCACAGAAGACAACACTCAATACCGAAGAATCCTGGAATCATCGCTTATCTCTATATCCGTCAACTTCAACCAGAATAATGGCTTCTATAACATAGCTGAACCACTTGCCAAGAAACTTCTTCATCGCTATCCCACATAAGAGCATAGGAATGGAAGAACACTGCAGAAGGTCTGCTCACAAACTTATCCAATCTTCCTTCCAAGCTACCCAAGATTTCAGGCTCTATAACCCCACTCGGTACATCATCAGATGCAGCTTTCTCCACCTGACCTCAGCATTCTGAACCTGACTATAAATACTCGCGTACCTTCCACCCCAGGGAGATCTGTTTGTGACTTGAAAAAGCCCACTGTGTGGGCGAAACGTTGTCAATAAAGGATCACATTATAATGCATATGTGTTTATATTCCCATTGTGTCGATATTTTATACAATTTATTTCCAAAACCAGAGGAGCCAGTCAAACAAAACCAGAGGAGCCAGTCAAACAAAACCAGGGGAGCCAGTCAAACTATACCAGAGGAGCCAGTCAAACAAAACCAGAGGAGCCAGTCAAACAAAACCAAGGGAGCCAGTCAAACAAAACCAGGGGAGCCTCGACCTTGAAAAGGCATTTGAACTAGCCAGCCCCACAGCAATTCTGGCAATACTAGCTCGGAAGGGAATCAAGGGACGCCTCCTGGCTTGGATAGAGTCCTACCTTAGGGGCAGGAAGGCCTGTGTCAGCTTTCAGGGACACTACTCTTCCTTTAAAACCCTGGAAAACTGTACGCCACAAGGAGGTGCGCTCAGTCCTACCCTGTTTAACATCCTTATGCAGGAACTTGTGAGCCTTCCCTTTCATAGTGGTACACAGCTCCTCAGCTATGCTGATGATCTTGCACTCGTAGTGAATGGGAAAGGCAATTTAGAACGACAGGCTCAGAGTGCTCTGGACCTAATTACGCAGTCTTGCAAGGAACTTGGCCTCAAGATCTCGGCCGAGAAATCTCTTGCAATGATGTTCAAGGGACCAGATCCTGTGAATAGATTACGTATTCAGGATATAGCACTTGAGTGGACAGGTTCCTACCTGTACTTGGGAATCAACATTGATAAAAAGCTGACCTTTCAGAAACAGGCCGAGTATGCCAGGTCACGTGCTCTACTCAGACTCAACGCCATGAGAGCCATGACGAGGCACCGTGCAGGGGCAAGCAAAGATGTACTTCGCTTGTACTATATACAAGCTATACGCTCGCTCATTGACTACGGTGCACCGGCGTTAGCTCATCTCTTCCCGCAGAGCAGGCAAAGGGTGGAGGTCGTACAAAATCAGGCGATACGAACTATGCTTGGGGCCCCCATCTGGACCAACACAGTATGTCTCAGATCTGAGGCCCGGCTTCCTTCCTTGACTGACAGAGTAAGATACATAAACGCCTGCAAAGTGGCCACGATTCTGCACCGGCAGCAAGGTACCCCACTAAGGAGACGGACATTGGCAACCATGACACAAGATCCCACACTCTTCACGGACTACTCCTGGATTCGTTCGTTTTGTGCTGCTGGGCAAAAGCTGCTGCCTATACAACTACTCCTTGAGAAGAGTTGTGACCTTCCTGATGCTGGGTACCATCCACCACCTCCCTGGCGCCCAGATCCAGCCGATGTTTGCACCATGCAGCTACCCATCTCTAAGCGTCTCTGCAGTCAGGGCACCCTCACCAATCATGCTGAGACAAGCATGGCACTGGCAGAGGGAGGCACATGTGCAGTGTATTTCACAGATGGTTCTGTCGACTCTGACAGGAAGAGAGCAGCAGCTGGACTGTACCACAATGGTCACACACAAGGCTGGCGACTCCCTGACCACTGCACGATCCTTCAAGCTGAGCTGGTGGCGATTCAGCAGGCATTGTCACATGCCCTACGACATCGACTCCGACCTGTCATACATGTTGATTCCACCTCTGCAATCAATGCCCTCTCCCATCCTCAACCACAGGACAATGTTCACCTAATCACATCGATCCTGAGCATAATGACAGCCTTAGAAGTTCAGGATAACAGATCGACATTGAACTGGATCCCCAGCCATGCTGGCATCCGGGGAAATGAGGCGGCAGATGATGCAGCCAAGGCAGCAACAGACTATCCACATGTTGGGATTACTGTCCCAATCAGCCTACGACAGACCAAACTGGTGGCTGCCAGAGCCATGAAACTTATGGGGGAGGTCTTAGGGGATACCCCATCTCAACAGTGGTACCGAGCAGCGACTCAGGGAGAACCCCCTCCATATGATAGAAGCTGGTCCAGAGCGCAGTGTACCGCCATCCATCGGCTTCGTTTGGGCTTTCCCACAGCCAAGATGATGGTAGACAAGGCTGAGGAGGAGATGTGCCAGTACTGTCAGCACGTTGTTCAGCGGCCCCTAACACACTATCTTCTGGAGTGCGAAGTTACTGAGACACTCCGCAGGCAACTAGGAGTGATATTCCCTCCCGAAGAGGACCCAGAGATGACTGCGGCCACACTAGTGTACCATGGAGTCAACGAACCAGACAAGCTGTTACCTGTGATAACAACATATCCTCCTCCTCGCTAGTGTCCATTGTTAGGAGTACATACGGTGTTGTCGCTTATGAGATGCACCAGTTGAACTGACCAATAGAGTGCTTGAGCAGCATATGTCGCATCATTGTAGAAACCTTTCTCCCTCGGGAGACAGAGACGGGTCATCGCAAGATTGAGACCCGTGCCAGGACTACGGTCTTGGCGAACATTATACATACATACATACATACATACATACATACACCCCAGGGAGATCTGTTTGTGATTTGAAAAAGCCCACTGTGTGGGCGAAACGTTGTCAATAAAGGATCACATTATAATGCATATGTGTTTATATTCCCATTGTGTCGGTATTTTATACAATTTATTTCCAAAACCAGAGGAGCCAGTCAAACAAAACCAGAGGAGCCAGTCAAACAAAACCAGAGGAGCCAGTCAAACAAAACCAGAGGAGCCAGTCAAACAAAACCAGAGGAGCCAGTCAAACAAAACCAGAGGAGCCAGTCAAACAAAACCAGAGGAGCCAGTCAAACAAAACCAGAGGAGCCAGTCAAACAAAACCAGAGGAGCCAGTCAAACAAAACCAGAGGAGCCAGTCAAACAAAACCAGAGGAGCCAGTCAAACAAAACCAGAGGAGCCAGTCAAACAAAACAAGAGGAGCCAGTCAAACAAAACAAGAGGAGCCAGTCAAACAAAACCAGAGGAGCCAGTCAAACAAAACCAGAGGAGCCAGTCAAACAAAACCAGAGGAGCCAGTCAAACAAAACCAGAGGAGCCAGTCAAACAAAACCAGAGGAGCCAGTCAAACAAAACAAGAGGAGCCAGTCAAACAAAACCAAGGGAGCCAGTCAAACAAAACCAGGGGAGCCAATCAAATAAAACCAGAGAAGCCAGTCAAACAAAACCAGAGGAGCCAGTCAAACTAAAACAGAGCCAGTCAAATAAAACCAGAGGAGCCAGTCAAACAAAACCAGAGGAGCCAGTCAAACAAAACCAGAGGAACCAGTCAAACAAAACCAGGGGAGCCAGTCAAACAAAACCAGAGGAGCCAGTCAAACAAAATCTGGGGAGTCAGTCAAACAAAACCAGGGGAACCAGTCAAACAAAACCAGGGGAGCCAGTCAAATAAAACCAGAGGAGCCAGTCAAACAAAACCAGAGGAGCCAGTCAAACAAAACCAGGGGAGTCAGTAAAACAAAACCAGGGGAGCCAGTCAAACAAAAGCAGAGGAGCCAGTCAAACAAAACCAGAGGAGCCAGTCAAACAAAACCAGGGGAGCCAGTCAAACAAAACCAGAGGAGCCAGTCAAACAAAACCAGGGGAGCCAGTCAAACAAAACCAGAGGAGCCATTCGAACAAAACCAGGGGAGCCAATCAAACAAAATCAGAGGAGCCAGTCAAAGAAAACCAGAGGAGCCAGTCAAACAAAACCAGGGGAGCCAGTCAACCAAAATCAGAGGAGCCAGTCAAACAAAACCAAGGGAGCCAGTCAAACAAAACCAGGGGAGATCACTGACAGTGATAAGGATATGTGTGAAATTCTCAATACCTACTTCCTCTCAGTTTTCACCCAGGAAAATACTAGCTATATTTCTGAAATAATAGATTATGTAGAACAGGACGATAATAAACTATGCACGATTGCGGTAACTAGTGACATGGTCCTCCGACAAATAGAGAAACTAAAACCTAACAAATCCCCAGGTCCTGATGAACTGTTTGCAAGGGTGTTAAAGGAATGTAAAGAGGAACTTAGCATACCTTTGGCTAATCTTTTTAACATATCACTACAAACTGGCATAGCGCCTGATAAGTGGAAAATAGCAAATGTAATACCTGTTTACAAGGCAGGTGACAGGTCCTTGGCTTCGAACTATAGACCAATAAGCCTTACCTCCATAGTGGGAAAATTTATGGAATCAATAATTGCCGAAGCAATTCGTAGCCATCTTGATAGACACAGATTGATTAATGAATCTCAACACGGATTTACAAAGGGGCGTTCCTGTCTTACGAATTTACTAACTTTTTTTCACTAAGGTGTTTGAGGAAGTAGATCATGGTAATGAATATGATATTGTGTATATGGACTTCAGTAAGGCTTTCGATAGAGTTCCACACCAGAGGCTATTGAGGAAACTTAAGGCACACGGAATAGGAGGAGAAATTTTTTCCTGGGTAGAGGCATGGCTGACAAATAGGCAGCAGAGAGTTTGCATAAATGGGGAGAAATCAGAATGGGGGCACGTCACAACCGGTGTTCCTCAGGGGTCAGTGTTGGGCCCGTTGTTGTTCACAATTTACATAAACGACATAGATGAGGGAATAAATAGCGACATAAGCAAATTTGCTGATGACACCAAAATAGGCCGTCCAATTCATTCTAATGAGGACACTAGAGCACTCCAGGATGATTTGAATAGACTGATGCAATGGTCGGAGAAGTGGCAGATGCAGTTTAATATTGACAAATGAAAAGTTCTAAATGTTGGACAGTTAAATAACCATGCCACATATAAACTAAATAATGTGGATCTTAATACTACTGATTGCGAAAAGGATTTAGGAGTTCTGGTTAGCAGTAACCTAAAACCAAGACAACAGTGCATTAGTGTTCGCAATAAAGCTAACAGAATTTTTGGCTTCATGTCTAGAAGTATAAATAATAGAAGTCCTCAGGTTGTTCTTCAACTCTATATATCCTTGGTTAGGCCTCATTTAGACTATGCTGCTCAGTTCTGGTCACCGTATTACAGAATGGATATAAATGCTCTGGAAAACGTACAGAGGAGGATGACAAAGATGATCCCATGTATCAGAAATCTTCCCTATGAGGATAGACTGAAGGCCCTGAATCTGCACTCTCTCGAAAGGCGTAGAATTAGGGGGGGATATGATCGAGGTGTATTAATGGAAAAGAGGAATAAATAAAGGGGATGTAAATAGCGTGCTGAAAATTTCCAGCCAAGACAGGACTCGCAGCAATGGTTTCAAGTTGGAAAAATTCAGATTCAGGAAGGATATAGGAAAGCACTGGTTTGGTAATAGAGTTGTGGATGAGTGGAACAAACTCCCGAGTAAAGTTATTGAGGCTAAAACGTTGTGTAGCTTTAAAAATAGGTTAGATAAATACACGAGTGGGTGTGGGTGGGCGTGAGTTGGACCTGACTGGCTTGTGCTGCTGGGTCTGGTCTCGTGCTCCTTCCTTGAGTGGGTCATTGGGCTAATCCGGGGGGGGGGAATGGACCTGCTCCGCAGGTCCAGAGCCAGTCAAACAAAACCAGAGGAGCCAGTCAAACTAAACCAGAGGAGCCAGTCAAACAAAACCAGAGGAGCCAGTCAAACAAAACCAGAGGAGCCAGTCAAACAAAACCAGGGGAGCCAGTCAAACAAAACCAGAGGAGCCGGTCAAACAAAACCAGGGGAGCCAGTCAAACAAAACCAGGGGAGTCAGTCAAACAAAACCAGGGGAGCCAGTAAAACAAAACCAGGGGAGCCAGTCAAACAAAACCAGGGGAGCCAGTCAAACAAAACCAGGGGAGCCAGTCAAACAAAACCAGAGGAGCCGGTCAAACAAATACAGGGGAGCCAGTCAAATAAAACCAGGGGAGCCAGTCTAACAAAACCAGGGGAGCCAGTCAAACAAAATCAGGGGAGCCAGTCAAACAAAACCAGAGGAGCCAGTCAAACAAAATCAGAGGAGCCAGTCAAACAAAACCAGGGGAGCCAGTCAAACAAAACCAGGGGAGCCAGTCAAACAAAACCAGGGGAGCCAGTCTAACAAAACCAGGGGAGCCAGTCAAACAAAACCAGGGGAGCCAGTCAAACAAACCCAGAGGAGCCAGTTAAACAAAACCAGGGGAGCCAGTCAAACAAAACCAGGGGAGTCAGTCAAACAAAACCAGGGGAGCCAGTAAAACAAAACCAGGGGAGCCAGTCAAACAAAACCAGGGGAGCCAGTCAAACAAAACCAAGGGAGCCAGTCAAACAAAACCAGAGGAGCCGGTCAAACAAACACAGGGGAGCCAGTCAAACAAAACCAGGGGAGCCAGTCTAACAAAACCAGGGGAGCCAGTCAAACAAAACCATGGGAGCCAGTCAAACAAAACCAGAGGAGCCAGTCAAACAAAACCAGAGGAGCCAGTCAAACAAAACCAGGGGAGCCAGTCAAACAAAACCAGGGGAGCCAGTCAAACAAAACCAGGGGAGTCAGTCTAACAAAACCAGAGGAGCCAGTCAAACAAAACCAGGGGAGCCAGTCAAACAAAACCAGGGGAGCCAGTCTAACAAAAACAGGGGAGCCAGTCTTACAAAACCAGGGGAGCCAGTCTGACAAAACCAGGGGAGCCAGTCTAACAAAACCAGGGGAGCTAGTCAAACAAAACCAGAGGAGCCAGTCAAACAAAACCAGGGGAGCCAGTCTAACAAAACCAGGGGAGCCAGTCTAACAAAACCAGGGGAGCCAGTCAAACAAAACCAGGGGAGC
>NW_027195065.1:210000-242500 GCF_038502225.1 Cherax quadricarinatus
ACACACACACACACACACACACACACACACACACACACACACACACACACACACACACACACACACACACACACACTGTCTCCTTTAAAAGAGGAGACAGAAAAAAGGCACTAAACTACAGACCAATATTACTGACGTGTATAATATGCAAAGTCATGGAGAAGATTATCAAGAGGAGAGTGGTGGAGCATCTGGAATGGAACAAGATTATAAACGACAACCAGCACGGATTCATGGAAGGCAAATCCTGTGTCACAAACCTTCTGGAGTTTAATGACAAAGTTACAGAAGTAAGACACGAGAGAGAGGGGTGGGTTGATTGCATTTTCTTGGACTGCAAGAAGGCCTTCGACACAGTTCCTCACAAGAGATTAGTGCAGAAACTAGAGGATCAGGCACGTATAACGGAAAGGGCATTGTAAGGGATCAGAGAATACCTGACAGGGAGGCAACAGCGAGTCATAGTACGTGATGAGATATCACAATAGGCACCTATGACGAGCGGGGTCACACAGAGGTCGGTCCTAGGACCAGTGCTATTTTTGGTATATGTGAATGACATGATGGAAGGGATAGACTCAGAAGTGTCCCTGTTCGCAGATGATGTGAAGTTAATGAGGAGAATTAAATCAGATTAGCATCAGGCAGGACTTCAAAGACACCTTGACAGGCTGGACACGTGGTCCAGCAACTGGTTTCTCGAATTCAACCCTGCCAAATACAAAGTCATGAAGATCGGAGAAGGGTAAAGAAGACAGCAGACAGAGTATAGGCTAGGTGGCCAAAGACTGCAAACCTCGCTCAAGAAGAAAGATCTTGGGGTGAGTATAACACCGAGCACGTCTCCGAAAGCACGCATCAACCAGATAACTGCTACAGCATATGGGCGCCTGGGAAACCTGAGAACAGCGTTCCGATACCTAAGTAAGGAAAGTTCCAAGACACTTTATACCGGGTACGTCAGGCCCATACTGGAGTATGCAGCACCAGTTTGGAACCCACACCGGGTCAAGCACGTTAAGAAATTAGAGAAAGTGTAAAGGTTTGCGACAAGGTTAGTTCCAGAGTTAAGGGGAATGTCCTACGAAGAAAGATTAAGGGAAATCGGCCAGACGACACTGGAGGACAGTAGGGTTGGGAGTGACATGATAACGACATACAAAATAATGCGTGGAATAGACAAGGTGGACAGAGACAAGATGTTCCAGAGAAGGGACACAGAAACGAGGGGTCACTCTTGGAAGTTGAAGACTCAGATGAGTCACAGGGATGTTAGGAAGTATTTCTTCAGTCATAGAGTGGTCAGGAAGTGGAACAGTCTGGCGAGTGATGTAGTGGCGGCAGGAACCATACATAGCTTTAAGACGAGGTATGATAAAGCTCAGGGAGCAGGGAGAGAGAGGACCTAGTAGCGTTTAGTAAAGAGGCGGGGCCAGGAGCTGAGTCTCGTCCCCTGCAGCCACAATTAGGTGAGTACATACACACATGCACACACACGCACAAATTAAGGGAGGAAGGAGGAGAGACAACAAGAAATGACCGTGAAGTATGTGAGGAACTCAACAAGAGATTCAAAGAAGTGTTCACAGAGGAGACAGAAGGGGCTCCAGAAAGACGGAGAGGTGGGGTACACCACCAAGTGCTGGACACAGTACACACAACCGAGGAAGAAGTGAAGAGGCTTCTGAGTGAGCTAGATACCTCAAAGGCAATGGGACCGGATAACATCTCTCCATGGGTCCTGAGAGAAGGAGCAGTGGCGCTATGTGTACCCCTAACAACAATATTCAATACATCTATCGAAACAGGGAGATTGCCTGAGGCAGGAAAGACAGCAAATGTAGTCCCAATCTTTAAAAAAGGAGACAGACATGAAGCACTAAACTACAGACCAGTGTCACTGACATGTATAGTATGCAAAGTCATGGAGAAGATTATCAGGAGAAGAGTGGTGGAACACCTAGAAAGGAATGATCTCATCAACAGCAGCCAACATGGTTTCAGGGACGGGAAATCCTGTGTCACAAACCTACTGGAGTTCTATGACAGGGTGACAGCAGTAAGACAGGAGAGAGAGGGGTGGGTGGATTGCATTTTCTTGGACTGCAAGAAGGCGTTTGACACAGTTCCACACAAGAGAGCAGTGCAAAAACTGGAGGACCAAGCAGGGATAACAGGGAAGGCACTACAAAGGATCAGGGAATACTTGTCAGGAAGGCAGCAGCGAGTCATGGTACGTGGCAAGGTGTCAGAGTGGGCGCCTGTGACCAGCGGGGTCCCACATGGGTCAGTCCTAGGACCAGTGCTGTTTCTGGTATTTGTGAACGACATGACGGAAGGAATAGACTCCAAAGTGTCCTTGTTTGCAGATGACGTGAAGTTGATGAAAAGAATTCATTCGATCGAAGACCAGGCAGAACTACAAAGGGATCTGGACAGGCTGCAGACCTGGTCCAGCAATTGAGTCCTGGAGTTCAACCCCACCAAGTGCAAAGTCATGAAGATTGGGGAAGGGTAAAGAAGACCGCAGACGGAGTACAGTCTAGGGGGCCAGAGACTACAAATCTCACTCAAGGAAAAAGATCTTGGGGTAAGTATAACACCAGGCACATCTCCTGAAGCGCACATCACCCAAATAACGGCTGCAGCATATGGGCGCCTAGCAAACCTCAGAACAGCATTCCGACATCTTAATAAGGAATCGTTCAGGACCCTGTACACCGTGTACGTTAGGCCCATATTGGAGTATGCGGCACCAGTTTGGAACCCACACCTAGCCAAGCACGTAAAGAAACTAGAGAAAGTGCAAAGGTTTGCAACAAGACTAGTCCCAGAGCTAAGGAGTATGTCCTACGAGGAGAGGTTAATGGAAATTGATCTGACGACACTGGAGGACAGGAGAGATAGGGGGGACATGATAACAACTTACAAAATACTGAGAGGAATTGACAAGGTGGACAAAGACAGGATGTTCCAGAGATTGGACACAGTAACAAGGGGTCACAGTTGGAAGTTGAAGACACAGATGAATCACAGGGATGTTAGGAAGTATTTCTTCAGCCACAGAGTAGTCAGGAAGTGCAATAGTTTGGGAAGCGATGTAGTGGAGGCAGGCTCCATACATAGCTTTAAGCAAAGGTATGATAAACCTCACGGTTCAGAGAGAGTGACCTAGTAGCGACCAGTGAAGAGGTGGGGCCAGGAGCTAGGACTCGACCCCTGCAACCTCAACTAGGTGAGTACAAGTAGGTGAGTACACACACACACACACACACACACACACACACACACACACACACACACACACACCTGCGTTTTTGGCACACTTACATACACCTGCAACAATGTTACACTATGCAAGCCTACTTAGCCAGTAACACCTCAAGCAGTTCTGACCACTACAACCATCAACACTTGACCAAAAGTCTCCTTCCTTATTTTGTATTATTAATATTATTATTATTATTCCTGACTTCGTGTATAAAATCCTTCTTGAGTGATGGAATATATGTTAGTTTTTGTTCCCACAATGTTAATATTACCCAGAATAAAGCAGCAGCACACTGTGGGTGTTCCCACAATGTTAATAACACACAGAATAAAACAACAGCACACTGTGGGCGTTCCCACAATGTTAATAACACACAGAATAAAGTAGCAGCACACTGTGGGTGTTCCCACAATGTTAATAACACACAGAATAAAGTAGCAGCACACTGTGGGTGTTCCCACAATGTTAATAACACACAGAATAAAGCAGCAGCACACTGTGGGTGTTCCCACAATGTTAATAACACACAGAATAAAGTAGCAGCACACTGTGGGTGTTCCCACAATGTTAATAACACACAGAATAAAGTAGCAGCACACTGTGGGTGTTCCCACAATGTTAATAACACACAGAATAAAACAACAGCACACTGTGGGCGTTCCCACAATGTTAATAACACACAGAATAAAGTAGCAGCACACTGTGGGTGTTCCCACAATGTTAATAACACACAGAATAAAGCAGCAGCACACTGTGGGTGTTCCCACAATGTTAATAACACACAGAATAAAGTAGCAGCACACTGTGGGTGTTCCCACAATGTTAATAACACACAGAATAAAGCAGCAGCACACTGTGGGTGTTCCCACAATGTTAATAACACACAGAATAAAGCAGCAGCACACTGTGAGCGTTCCCACAATGTTAATAACACACAGAATAAAGTAGCAGCACACTGTGGGTGTTCCCACAATGTTAATAACACACAGAATAAAGCAGCAGCACACTGTGAGCGTTCCCACAATGTTAATAACACACAGAATAAAGCAGCAGCACACTGTGGGTGTTCCCACAATGTTAATAACACACAGAATAAAGTAGCAGCACACTGTGGGTGTTCCCACAATGTTAATAACACACAGAATAAAGTAGCAGCACACTGTGGGTGTTCCCACAATGTTAATAACACACAGAATAAAGCAGCAGCACACTGTGAGCGTTCCCACAATGTTAATAACACACAGAATAAAGTAGCAGCACACTGTGGGTGTTCCCACAATGTTAATAACACACAGAATAAAGCAGCAGCACACTGTGGGTGTTCCCACAATGTTAATAACACACAGAATAAAACAACAGCACACTGTGGGTGTTCCCACAATGTTAATAACACACAGAATAAAGCAGCAGCACACTGTGGGTGTTCCCACAATGTTAATAACACACAGAATAAAACAACAGCACACTGTGGGTGTTCCCACAATGTTAATAACACACAGAATAAAACAACAGCACACTGTGGGTGTTCCCACAATGTTAATAACACACAGAATAAAACAACAGCACACTGTGGGTGTTCCCACAATGTTAATAACACACAGAATAAAGCAGCAGCACACTGTGGGCGTTCCCACAATGTTAATAACACACAGAATAAAGCAGCAGCACACTGTGGGTGTTCCCACAATGTTAATAACACACAGAATAAAACAACAGCACACTGTGGGTGTTCCCACAATGTTAATAACACACAGAATAAAACAACAGCACACTGTGGGTGTTCCCACAATGTTAATAACACACAGAATAAAGCAGCAGCACACTGTGGGCGTTCCCACAATGTTAATAACACACAGAATAAAGCAGCAGCACACTGTGGGCGTTCCCACAATGTTAATAACACACAGAATAAAACAACAGCACACTGTGGGTGTTCCCACAATGTTAATAACACACAGAATAAAACAACAGCACACTGTGGGCGTTCCCACAATGTTAATAACACACAGAATAAAACAACAGCACACTGTGGGTGTTCCCACAATGTTAATAACACACAGAATAAAGTAGCAGCACACTGTGGGTGTTCCTAATACTCTGAGATACAATACCCACACAGTGTACTCTACCCACACACTCCCGCATTGTTGGGGTCTACGATGTCTGGCAGCCGTTCCTAAACGAATTTACATATTTTTGTCCCAGTTCACCTGTTCAACCCGATGTATTTCACAAATTCACAGGCTTGTGAATGACTTAAATGCGATGACGGTGGATACCAAATAATGTTCAAAAAAAAAAAAGGCACAATGAACGAAGGAAACATGTAATACAGACTAAAAGGTTGTCCCAGTGAGAGCTCCTCAGAAAAAAAGGTTAAAAGGTTATAATTATAACCTTAATTTTTAAAGGGATAGAGAGGTAAGCCAGCTGAAGGCGTTGGTCAGATGGCCAGAAGCTGCAGCTACGGGTCATCATATGACTAAGATCCGCCTCAGGAAACACCTGTACTGTTCCCTGACAAACTTTACCTAACCTAACCTCCTGCACATACCAGGTCGACGTTTCGCCCTCCCTCCTCCCCCCGATAGAAAGGGGGGGGAAGAGATATTGAGCGATACCAAGCCACTTTACAACCTCCAGAAAAAGACTAAAAAAAGAAGGACTTTAAATGGCTTCAAGATGACAAGGAGAGAGTCTGGCCCCGGAGAGGAGCCGGTGCCAGACAGACACATGACGCAGCAGGACGAGACGGGCCCTCAAGGGTCAAGTTGGAGAGGCCAGTGCACGGGAGGACGGTCCCTGTGGCTGCTGCGTCGTGGCACAGCACCTTGACGACCCCGGTGGGGCCAGAAAATGAGGATCATCCTGTCGAACCTATTATCACCAGACCGGAGATCACTCCAGGGGTGGAGGGAGGGGCAGGAACCAAGAAGAAAAGGTAAATATAATAAGAACATGCAGAAAGTGTGTGTGTGTGTGTGTGTGTGTGTGTGTAATAAACAAGGGGTAAAGTAGGAGGAGAAGAAAAGTGGAAGGTGATAGGAATAAGGAAAAGAGGGAAATTACAACCGTAATAGATACATATTAAAAAAACAATAATGAGAGGAGGAATGACGACGAGGTGAAACTCGAGATAACAAGTGACACCTGAAGATAAACTTGTTCGGTTGATTTCGATCTGTCACTTCGTCCTCCAGCTGCTGCCGAGTATTCAATTTAAGAATATATATATATATATATATATATATATATATATATATATATATATATATATATATATATATATATATATATATATATATATATATATATATATATATATATATATATATATATATATATATATATATATATATATATATATAAACATTATCTATCAGTCCACAGCAGGATTCGAACCTACATACTCTGGATCAAAGTACGCAGTACTTAAGCCACTCTGCCTGTGCCAGTTGGCTTAAGTACTGCGTTCTAAATCTTCCTTAGAAGCTGCATCACTCAGTGACTGATAGATTTGTGACAAGAAATTAACAAAATTTAGCGAAGACGGAAACGAGTGTTTTTTTGCAATCATCCCTGTGTACCAGAACACCACCAGTTGTTATAGTGCATCTGTCACTTGTTAGTGGACGGAGGATCGAGCCTCCGCCTCTCCCTACGCTGGATGACTCACACGCGGGTTTAGCTCTTCACATAGATATGATAACAGTCCAGGGATAAAATGGGGTCTCGTCAGACCCGCGTCAGGAAACATTTCTCGTGTTTCGTGACGGACCTAACCTAACCTAACCTAACCTAACCTAATCTAACCTAACCTAATCTAACCTAACCTAATCTAACCTAACCTAACCTAACCTAACCTAACCTAATCTAACCTAACCTAACCTACGGCCCTATACTGTACATTCTACAAGATTGATGGACTGAACACATCGACTCCAGGCTGAGGGACTGATTGCCTCAAACTCCTCCTCTCCTTACGCCTTTCTACTTTGTATTGAACTGATGAAGCCACAGTGTGGCGAAACGTTTCCTGAATAAAGATTCCCATATGTTGTATAAGTGTCTCAGTCTTCATTATTATTATTATAATCAAGGGGGAAGCGCTAAACCCGGAGGATTATACAGCGCCTGGGGGGGGGGATGTGAAAGGCATTCAGGCTTAATTCGGGGAACTGGAGCACAGATCCAATTCCCTAAATCAAGAGCCCCTCACCAACATCAAGGAACCTTCCTTGAGGGGTCTCAATCTTCAACTTGTCGGTTTTTCAGATCATTCATCCCACATTTACAAACACACTGATCCAAGTCAGACCGAAAAGTCGTCCTAAGTTTGTGTGTCTCCTGTAAAAGGGATATTTATTTTAAGGCTCCAGGATGTGGTTATGTCACTGACGTTATTGTGTTTAACGTTCTTGTTGTGTTTAACGTTGCTCTGTTTAATGTTGTTGTTGTAGTGTTTAACGCTATTGTGTTTAACGTTATGTTTAACGTTGTTGTTGTTGTTGTTGCTGTTGTGTTTAACTTTATAATATTTCACGTTGTTGTTATTGTGTTTACCGATGCTGTTGTGTTTAACGTAATTATGTTTAACGTTATTGTATTAAACGTTGTTGTTGTTTTGTTGAACGTTATTGTGTTTAACATTGTTATATTTAACGTTGATGTGTTTAACTTTGTTGTGTTAACGTTGTGTTAAACGTTGTGTTTAACGTTACTGTGTTCAATGTTGTTGTGTTTAACATTGTTGTTGTGCTGAACGCTATTTCGTTTAACATTGCTGTGTTTAACGTCGTTGCGTTGAACACGACATACTTTGCAACTTGCACCTGAGTGCACGAACTCTCCGATCACTGAGTTGTTTACAATTGTGTCGCTACGACTTTACAAATCATCCTTCGCGACGCTCACAGATCATACCATCAGCCTCATACACGTCATCTGTCACTTTGGCTCAATTACCCTCGTATTAGCATGAATGAAGGCAGCAGGGGTAAATAGCAGGGGTGAATAGCAGGGGTGAGGAGCCACTGCAGGATGGAGGATCGGCTGGCCGACACGAGCCTCTGTTGCAGTGGTAAACTAAAATCTGAAATGTGTGTGTGGTACGTAGAGGCTTGAATCGTAGGAAGACACTTGACCTTGTATAACCCCAGACGAGACTGGTCATACCATCAGTGTAACTAAGTTTGCCATCAACGTAACGAATAAAGTCTTGTATCTTCTTATAATCAAGACGAAGGAGTTCAAATCTAAGGTGAGCACCGAGGAGAGGCAGCGGGAGGAAAAACCATACGCAGTTTCGGGGAAAGGTATGACAAAGCCCTACGAGGCAGGAAACTTGCAAAGCCAGTCATGGGAACTTGAGAAGCGAGGCCAGGGACTGAGATTTGACCCCCAGCAAACTTTAATAGGTGAGTACACATGCACGCGCGCGCACGCACACACACACACACACACACACACACACACACACACACACACACACACACACACACACACACGCACACACCCACACACACACACACACACACACACACACACACACACACACACACACACACACACACACACACACGCACACACACACACACAGATCCGTGTTTGTCTATGGGCTAGACGAAGCTAAAGGGGAAACTTATGATGAAAGAAAGCAGGATGAGAAAAAAGCGATTGAAGATATCATGAAGGTGATAGGCGAGGGGGACATGACCCAGGTGGCAAATTTTCGGAGAATTGGGCAGTTCACAAAGAAAAGGAATCGGCCTTTCAAAGTAATTTTCAAGGCAGAATCAACCCGAACCATGATCCTGCAGGAGAAAGCACGGCTGAGAGGCAAGCAGGAGTTCCGGAGTGTGTACCTCGATCGAGACAGAACATAGGACGAAAGGCAGACAATGAAAGAGAGAGTTCGAAAACGAAAGGAGAAATGGGAGGAAATGAAAAAGGAGAGCAGAATAACCCAGGATCAAATGGAAGGACAAGCACACCCCCCAGAAACACCTGCAGAAGGACTCCAGCCACGACACCCCCAAGGCAACTGAACAATCCAAACCAACCATCACACACCGATCCCTCTGTTTCCACCCCCCGCACCTCAGTTACAGTATTAGAACAGAAGTTGAAGGTTTGGTACACAAATGCAGATGGATTAACGAATAAACATGAGGAATGGCAAGAAAGAATCAATGAGAAGTCCCCAGACGTCATAGCAGTTACAGAAACAAAACTCACAGAGACAATAACAGATGCAATCTTCCCACCAGGATACCAGATCATGAGGAAAGATAGAAGGGGCAGGGGGGGAGGTGGGGTTGCTCTGCTCGTAAAAAAACAAATGGAAATTCGAGAAAATGGAAGGCATAGATGAGACGGGAGAAAGAGACTACATAGCAGGTACACTTCAGTCTGGGGAACACAAAGTGGTCATTGCAGTGATGTATAATCCACCACAGAACTGCAGGCCAAGAGAGGAATATGAAGAGAGCAACAGAGCAATGGTGGACACACTTGCTGAGGTGGCAAGAAGAGCTCACTCCAGCAGAGCAAAGTTGCTGGTTATGGGGGATTTCAACCACAGGGAGATCGACTGGGAAAACCTGGAGCCACATGGGGGTCCCGAAACATGGAAAGCCAGAATGTTGGACGTGGTGCTGGAAAACCTCATGCACCAACATGTTAAGGACACTACCAGAGTGAGAGGGGAGGATGAACCAGGAAGATTGGACCTTGTGTTCACCCTGGGCAGCTCAGACATTGAGGACATCAAGTATGAGAGTCCCCTAGGAGCTAGCGACCACGTGGTTCTGTGCTTTGAATACATAGTAGAGCTGCAAGTGGAGAGAATAACAGGAGTTGAATGGGAAAAGCCTGACTATAAAAGAGGGGACTACATAGGGTTGAAGAACTTCCTGCGGGAGGTCCAGTGGGACAGACAACTGGCAGGAAAGCCAGTAAATGAAATGATGGAATATGTAACAACAAAATGCAAGGAGGCAGTGGAAAGGCTTATTCCCAAGGGCAACAGTAACAACGGAAAGACCAGAACGAGCCCCTGGTTTACCCGACGGTGTAAGGAGGTAAAAACAAAATGCAATAGAGAATGGAAAAAGTACAGAAGGCAGAGAACACACGAAAATAGGGAAATCAGTAGCAGAGCCAGGAATGAGTCCGCACAGGTAAGGAGGGAGGCCCAACGACAGTATGAAAATGACATAGCATCGAGAATCAAGACTGACCCGAAACTGTTGTATAGCCACATCAGGAGGAAGACAACAGTCAAAGACCAAGTGATCAGATTAAGGACAGAAGGTGGAGAACTCACAAGAAATGATCAGGAGGTATGTGAGGAGCTGAACAGGAGATTTAAGGAAGTTTTTACAGTAGAGACAGGAAGGGCTGTGGGAAGACAGCACAGAAGGGAACATCAAGAGGGAATATACCAACAAGTGTTGGATGACATACGAACAACTGAGGAGGAGGTGAAGAAGTTCTTAAGTGACCTTGACACCTCAAAGGCGATGGGACCAGACAACATCTCCCTATGGGTCCTTAGAGAAGGAGCAGAGATGCTGTGCGTGCCTCTAACCACAATCTTCAACACATCCCTTGAAACTGGGCAACTACCTGAGAAATGGAAGACAGCTAATGTAGTCCCCATATTTAAGAAAGGAAACAGAAACGAGGCACTAAACTACAGACCTGTGTCTCTGACATGTATTGTGTGCAAAGTCATGGAGAAGATTATCAGCAGGAGAGTGGTCGAACACCTGGAAAGGAACAAGATTATAAATGAAAACCAGCATGGGAGTTTTATGACAAGGTAACAGAGGTAAGACACGAGAGAGAGGGTTGGGTAGATTGCGTTTTCCTAGACTGCAGAAAGGCCTTTGACACAGTTCCCCACAAGAGATTAGTGCAGAAGCTGGAGGATCAGGCGCATGTAAAAGGGAGGGCACTGCAATGGATAAGGGAATACCTGACAGGGAGGCAGCAACGAGTCATGGAACGTGAAGAGGTATCACAGTGGGCGCCTGTTACGAGCGGGGTTCCACAGGGGTCAGTTCTAGGACCAGTGCTATTTTTGATATATGTGAACGACATGATGGAAGGAATAGACTCTGAAGTGTCCCTGTTCGCAGATGACGTGAAGTTGATGAGAAGAATTAAATCGGACGAGGATGAGGCAGGACTGCAAAGAGACCTGGACAGGCTGGACATGTGGTCCAGTAACTGGCTTCTCGAATTCAATCCAGCCAAATGCAAAGTCATGAAGATTGGGGAGGGGCAAAGAAGGCCCCAGACAGAGTATAGGCTAGGTGGACAAAGACTACAGACCTCACTCAGGGAGAAAGACCTTGGGGTGACCATAATACCGAGCACATCACCAGAGGCACACATCAACCAAATAACCGCTGCAGCATACGGGCGCCTGGCAAACCTGAGAATAGCGTTCCGATACCTTAATAAGGAATCGTTCAAGACACTGTACACTGTGTATTTTAGGCCCATACTGGAGTATGCAGCACCAGTCTGGAACCCACACCTGGTCAAGCACGTCAAGAAGTTATAGAAAGTACAAAGGTTTGCAACAAGGCTAGTCCCAGAGCTCAAGGGAATGTCGTACGAGGAAAGGTTAAGGGAAATCGGACTGACGACACTGGAGGACAGAAGGGTCAGGGGAGACAAGATAACGACATACAAGATACTGCGGGGAATAGACAAGGTGGACAGAGATAGGATGTTCCAGAGAGGGGACACAGAAACAAGGTGTCACAACTGGAAGCTGAAGACTCAGACGAGTCACAGGGACGTTAGGAAGTATTTCTTCAGTCATAGAGTTGTCAGCAAGTGGAATAGCCTAGCAAGTGAAGTAGTGGAGGCAGGAACCATACATAGTTTAAGAAGAGGTATGACAAAGCTCAGGAAGCAGAGAGAGAGAGGACACAGTAGCGATCAGTGAAGAGGCGGGGCCAGGAGCTGAGTCTCGACCCCTGCAACCACAATTAGGTGAGTACAATTAGGTGTGTACACACACACACACCAGGCCTAGTGTCTAATCGACATGTGCCTAGGACAAAATGGTAACTAACACACACATCTGAGGCGCACATCAACCAAATAACTGCTGCAGCATATTGGCACCTAGCAAACCTCAGAACAGCATTCCGACATCTTAGTAAGGAATCGTTCAGGACCCTGTACACACAGAGTTGTCAGGAAGTGGAACAGTTTGGGAAGCGATGTAGTGGAGGCAGGATCCATACATAGCTTTAAGCAGAGGTATGATAAAGCTCATGGTGCGGGGAGAGTGACCCAGTAGCTACTAGCGGCCATTGAAGAGGCGGGGCCAGGAGCTGTGAATCGACCACTGCAACCACAAATATGTGAGTACAACTAGGTGAGTAAACACACACACACACACACACACACACACACACACACACACACACACACACACACACACACACACACACACACACACACACACAGCTGACGTCAACACCATTATACGTTACCTCACACACTCATTCACTCATTCAAGACTGACATCCTTTCAGCGGCCTCCTCCGTCTGTCACTCATCCATCTTTTCTGCCACCCACCCAGTCACTCACCCACCCACTGCCTCGCTCACCCACTGCCTCGCTCACCCACTGCCTCGCTCACCCACTGCCTCGCTCACCCACTGCCTCACCCTCTCAGATCAGAACCCCATCTACTTAAAGATCTTGAGAAGTGTGAAATAGTGTTGATAAGGTTTAGAAGCAGACACCTCACAGAGCTGAGGAGGTGTGTTGTTAGGGGAGAATATAGTGGCTCAACCCGCCACCCTGGAAGATGGTTGAACCACGAGGAAATATGATTACGATATACAAAATACTCAGAGGAACTGACAGGGCGAAGAACTGGTTTTGTATTATGTGAGGATTAAATCCACACACACATACACATACACATACACATACACACACACACACACACACACACACACACACACACACACACACACACACACACACACACACACACACACACACACACACATAGCAAGTGATGTAGTGGAGGCAGGAACCATACATAGCTTTAAGACGAGTTATGACAAAGCTCAGGCAGCAGAGGACCTAGTAGCGATCAGTGAAGAGGCTGGGCCAGGAGCTGAGTCTCGACCCCTGCAACCACAATTAGGTGAGTTCGCACACACACACTCTCACACACACACACACACACACACACACACACACACACACACACACACACACACACACACACACACGATAAGGTTCTTGGAGCCGTGAGAGAGAGTAGGCCTAGTAGCTACCGGCCAAGAGATAAGGCCAGGAGCTGTGAATCGGCCGATGCAATAAAAAATATTTGAATACAAGACATTAATAAGGGAGGAGGCTGTGTCTCATCCCTTTCCTCTTACTCATTCCCAGAACTGCCAGGTAAAGAAAGGGAGAAGAAGACCGGAGACTGAGTACAGCATGAGCTGCGGGCGCAGAAGGTAACCGCACATAGTTGGTTTGTTAAAATGACCTAGAGGTAACCATCACGCCGAACATATCACCAGAGGTTGCACATAAAGTGTGCAACATTGGGGGGTTGAGCCCCGGAACACCCTCCAGATATACATGCAGACAAAGTGATGAACTCATCATATTATACACAACATATATCCTGTGAAGGGCAGGTCAACAGTATATCTATCCTGTGTAGGGCAGCTCAACAGTATATCTATCCTGTGTAGGGCAGCTCAACAGTATATCTATCCTGTGAAGGGCAGGTCAACAGTATATCTATCCTGTGAAGGGCAGGTCAACAGTATATCTATCCTGTGTAGGGCAGCTCAACAGTATATCTATCCTGTGAAGGGCAGGTAAACAGTATATTTATCCTGTGAAGGGCAGGTCAACAGTATATCTATCCTGTGGATGGCAGTTCAATAGTATATCTATCCTGTGGATGGCAGTTCAACAGTATATCTATCCTGTGAAGGGCAGGTCAACAGTATATCTATCCTGTGTAGGGCAGCTCAACAGTATATCTATCCTGTGAAGGGCAGGTAAACAGTATATTTATCCTGTGAAGGGCAGGTCAACAGTATATCTATCCTGTGGATGGCAGTTCAATAGTATATCTATCCTGTGGATGGCAGTTCAACAGTATATCTATCCTGTGAAGGGCAGGTAAACAGTATATTTATCCTGTGAAGGGCAGGTCAACAGTATATCTATCCTGTGGATGGCAGTTCAATAGTATATCTATCCAGTGAAAGGCAGCTCAACTGTATATCTATCCTGTGAAGGGCAGGTAAACTGTATATCTGTCCTGTGGAAGGCAGCTCAACAGCATATCTATCCTGTGGAGAGCAGCTCAACAGTATATCTATCTTGTGGAGAGCAGCTCAACAGCATATCTATCCTGTGGAGAGCAGCTCAACAGTATATCTATCTTGTGGAGAGCAGCTCAACAGCATATCTATCCTGTGGAGAGCAGCTCAACAGCATATCTATCCTGTGGAGAGCAGCTCAACAGTATATCTGTCCTGTGAAAGGAAGCTCAACAGTATATCTATCCTGTGGAGAGCAGCTCAACAGTATATCTATCCTGTGGAGAGCAGCTCAACAGCATATCTATCCTGTGGAAGGCAGCTCAACAGCATATCTATCCTGTGGAAGGCAGCTCAACAGCATATCTATCCTGTGGAAGGCAGCTCAACAGCATATCTATCCTGTGGAAGGCAGCTCAACAGCATATCTATCCTGTGGAAGGCAGCTCAACAGCATATCTATCCTGTGGAAGGCAGCTCAACAGTATTGGACACATATAACACCCAAGAACTTGGCCCTAAAATGATTCACAGAAGTTCTACCACAGCTTAGAACATCACTGAGAAGAATAAACAGATACCTTTAGGGAGTTTTGCATAAAGCCCTGAAGCCCTGAAGCCCCGAAGCCCTGAAGCCCTGAAGCCCTAAGTCCTGAAGCCCTGAAGCCCTGAAGTTTGTATTACACATGTGCCGGTACTAGACGTCTATTTGTTAGTAACAATAGGTGACTTAGAGATAAGAAGAGTGCAGTGCCAGGTGACTCACGAGACTAAGAGTGCAGTGCCAGGTGACTCACGAGACTAAGAGTGCAGTGCCAGGTGACTCACGAGACTAAGAGTGCAGTGCCAGGTGTCTCATGAGACTAAGAGTGCAGTGCCAGGTGACTCACGAGACTAAGAGTGCAGTGCCAGGTGACTCACGAGACTAAGAGTGCAGTGCCAGGTGACTCACGAGACTAAGAGTGCAGTGCCAGGTGTCTCATGAGACTAAGAGTGCAGTGCCAGGTGACTCACGAGACTAAGAGTGCAGTGCCAGGTGACTCACGAGACTAAGAGTGCAGTGCCAGGTGACTCACGAGACTAAGAGTGCAGTGCCAGGTGACTCACGAGACTAAGAGTGCAGTGCCAGGTGACTCACGAGACTAAGAGTGCAGTGCCAGGTGACTCACGAGACTAAGAGTGCAGTGCCAGGTGACTCACGAGACTAAGAGTGCAGTGCCAGGTGACTCACGAGACTAAGAGTGCAGTGCCAGGTGTCTCACGAGACTAAGAGTGCAGTGCCAGGTGACTCACGAGACTAAGAGTGCAGTGCCAGGTGACTCACGAGACTAAGAGTGCAGTGCCAGGTGACTCACGAGACTAAGAGTGCAGTGCCAGGTGACTCACGAGACTAAGAGTGCAGTGCCAGGTGACTCACGAGACTAAGAGTGCAGTGCCAGGTGACTCACGAGACTAAGAGTGCAGTGCCAGGTGACTCACGAGACTAAGACTAAGAGTGCAGTGCCAGCCGCCTCACGAGACTAAGAGTGCAGTGCCAGGTTACTCACGAGACTAAGAGTGCAGTGCCAGGTGACTCACGAGACTAAGAGTGCAGTGCCAGGTGTCTCACGAGACTAAGAGTGCAGTGCCAGGTGGTGGTGGTGGTGGTGATGGTGGTGATGGTGGTGATGGTGGTGGTGGTGGTGGTGGTGGTGATGGTGATGGTGGTGGTGGTGGTGGTGGTGGTGATGGTGATGGTGGTGGTGGTGGTGGTGGTGGTGGTGGTGGTGATGGTGATGGTGATGGTGGTGGTGATGGTGGTGGTGGTGGTGGTGGTGATAGTGGTGGTGATGGTGATGGTGATGGTGGTGGTGATGGTGGTGGTGATGGTGGTGGTGGTGATAGTGGTGGTGATGGTGGTGATGGTGGTGGTTATGGTGGTGATGGTGGTGGTGGTGATAGTGGTGGTTATGGTGGTGATGGTGGTGGTGGTGATGGTGGTGGTTATGGTGGTGATGGTGGTGGTACTGGGTGATGCTACTGCTGTTCTCTCAACCACTGCAACAGGTGGCTTCCCACCTGACTCCTCTCCCCCAGCACTCCCCCTCTCCCCTCCCCTCCCCCAACACTCCCCCTCTCCCCTCCCCTCCCCAACACTCCCCCTCTCCCCTCCCCCTCCCATCCTCACAGGAAACATAAAAAACAGATCAAATTAACCTCGATTTATTTTGACAAGTTCTCACGAGACGTCTTGACGAGAATGATGATTTAGTTGAGCTTGTGACCATTGACCTTTCAGAAGAACAGGAGCCACCGAGGGCGCCTCTGAGAATGACACTTGCGCCACTTTTGACACTTGCGCCACTTCTAACGCATTTGTGTAACTTAAGACCACCCCCCCCCTAAGTGCCGAGAGTAATCTACCAGTCTCCTGTGCATCGTACTTAACTCTGTATTACACTAAGTTAACCAGAATTTTTCTGTACGTTCTTCCATGTCGATATTTGTACTTCATCCTGTTTGACTGACGTCTGAGGCTGTGGGTCCCTCATAGTAGTACACAGAGGCTTCCGTCTTGTACGTCCCGTCATGTACACAGATATTACTCCCTTCAAGAACAACAGGGAACAATACCGTGACTGGAATAATACACAAATAACCCGCACACAAGAATGAGGAGCTTATGACGACCTTTCGGTCTGACTTGGACCATTTACAAGTCACACTAACACAGGAGAGTGAGGGAGCCAGTAGTAATAGTGGAAGAAGTAGTAGTACCAGTAGCAGTAGTAATGGCGATAGTGACTTGCTCTATATTACTCTCATGAGTGTCAAGACTTACACAGACATATAATCAGGCAAAATACATTTTTTTATATACTTTAGAGTTATAACTCTAGGTTAGCAATCATCGGTCAGTCTTCGAAGGACGAGCTCCGAGGTACACCTAGCATTGTGGCTGGTTGGTATAAAGGCCTGTCAATTGGACGAAGGGTCGTTAAGGCTGAGTGTCAACTGTTCACCACCCGTCAAGAATATTTTAGTGATAATATTGCTAGAATTACCGACAATATGTTAGGTAAAAGAACATAAGTGCAACTAATGTGACATTTTATTGTGGCAACGTTTCGCTCTCCAGAAGCCTTGTCAAGCCGTTCATAAAGCTCCTGGAGAGCGAAACGTTGCTGCATTAAAAATGTTGCATTTGCTTTACATGTGTGCGGGGCCTGGGTATATTTGTTGTTAAGAGGTTTGGACATCCAGTGGATTTTTCAGTTCAGTACAATGACTATGAAGCAGAGAGAGCGGAAGATGAGGCAATCCGTCCCTCAGGCTTGATAAATCTACAGTCTCGTGGCCTGGATCATCCTCTGGCAGAGGCAGGAGAATGAACTCTTATATACCGGAGCTAGAAGAGAGAGGTGCAGCAGTTGCGGGCACCGCCACAGGTGGAAGTGGGTCATGCCAAGAAGTTGGACGAGAGGATACCAATAGAGTTATAAAAGGTATCGTCTGTACCAAGATTCCATCATGGCGTTGCTGAGTCATGCAAGTGTCGTGAGATTACTGGTGAATAATGGTGACATGTAGATGAAAAGACACATCAAGAAGACACATCAAGAAGACACATCAAGAAGACACATCAAAAAGACACATCAAGAGAATTAAAAATCACATTTGGAGGTATTAATATATAATTATTCGTAAGACGGTGTAATTAATAATTCAGAGGTAAAAGTATCGTGAGAATTTAAGGAGTTACAACAGTAATTGTTTCAGTGGAAATACACTTCACGTTCTCTTTATTAAGTTTCCGTTTGAACTGTTTAAGAAAGTTACAATGTTATAATTCATCTAGCAAGTTTGTCAACATGTTTTGGGGGCTGTTACGAGCATCGAGTTTCTGTCAACACCAGGAGAATCACAGAGGTACTGGTTACTGTGGAGGGTGAAACTAACACCAGAAGTATTGGTTTCGAGACTGTGTTTTCTGTTGTGGATTTCCAGGGGAGTATCTTAAGTCAGTGTCAGCATTACAGTGTCAGCATTACAGTGTCAGCATTACTGTGTCAGCAGTACAGTGTCAGTATCATTCTTTAACTCTGCTTCAGAATCATTAATTTTAACACGTAACTGTGGACAATGTTTATTCTCAAAAGTCATATAGAATATTTTTTTTTAATTAATAATGAATTTATTCATCATCCACGTGTAGATCTTTATTTAGTTCATTATTAACTACAGAGTTTAAAGTCAGGAGATGAGAGCAGCTTAAGATGCAGGTTGTGTTACCAGTAAAGACTTGAGATGCTATGTGATGTTATTGAGTTATAAATGCAGAGGCAGAGAAATTATTAATGACGAGTGATAATAAAAGTGTTTCTTTTTTTGGGTCATTTTGCCTCGGTAAGAAACGGCCGATGTGTTAATAAAAATAAATATTGCAGTAGAGGCGAGAGAGAAGGTTACGACGACGTTTCGGTCCGACTTGGACCATTTACAAAATCACACTAACACAAAAGAGTGAGGGATCCAGTATATACAGGCGAGGAGGACAGGGAAGGGACCAAGAGAGGAAGAAAAAGAAGCAGTGGTAAGCTGATAGTGGAAGTATTAGTGGTAACAGAAGGCAGAGAAGCGTGCCCTGGATGATGCCCAGGGGATAACTAATTTAATTCGTTCTACCATTGAGGAAGTGTCGTTTATACCTACCTTCTGTTGCCTGCTTGTTGAGTACGACCTGAAGTAGTGATATGTGCACCCTCTCAGTTAATAGCGACGGAATTTGCGAAAAATATTTTGGTTAGCCGTACGAGAAGCCTGACACAGGTCAACAATACGTTCAGTACGATGCTTGTTGCTTTCGATTGCTGCTTAAAACGTATCAAGCAATTTTTATGATCGCGTCGCTAGTGCTTTGTTTGGGGCACAAACCCAAATTGGCAAGGAATAGTACGTACGTGTGTGGTTAATACTATGTTTGTTGTTATATACTGTTTGATGGAAGCAGTCTGAAATACCGACACGATTTGAAGAGACACAAATGTAGTATAATCTGATCCTTAATTGGCAACGTTTCGCCCACCAAGTGTGGTCTATCAAGTCACAAACAGATCTACCTGGTGAGGGATGTGTGTATATATAGTGCGCGTAGTGACGTGACGGTCAGGCGAAGTATGTTGAGTTAACTTCTTGGGCGGATAAATGGCACGTTGAACAATAAAGAGTCACGTTATACTGCACTTGTGTCTTTTCATGTTATATATATATATATATATATATATATATATATATATATATATATATAAATATATATATATATATTTATATATATATATATATATATATATATATATATATATATATATATATATATATATATTTATATTTATATATATATATATATATATATATATATATATATATATATATATATATATATTTATATTTATATATATATATATATGTATTTTTTTGTATATATATATACATATATATATATGAATATATATATACATATATATTTTTTTTATTATCACACCGGCCGATTCCCACCAAGGCAGGGTGGCCCGAAAAAGAAAAACTTTCACCATCATTCACTCCATCACTGTCTTGCCAGAAGGGTGCTTTACACTACAGTTTTTAAACTGCAACATTAACACCCCTCCTTCAGAGTGCAGGCACTGTACTTCCCATCTCCAGGACTCAAGTCCGGCCTGCCGGTTTCCCTGAATCCCTTCATAAATGTTACTTTGCTCACACTCCAACAGCACGTCAAGTATTAAAAACCATTTGTCTCCATTCACTCCTATCAAACACGCTCACGCATGCCTGCTGGAAGTCCAAGCCCCTCGCACACAAAACCTCCTTTACCCCCTCCCTCCAACCCTTCCTAGGCCGACCCCTACCCCGCCTTCCTTCCACTACAGACTGATACACTCTTGAAGTCATTCTGTTTCGCTCCATTCTCTCTACATGTCCGAACCACCTCAACAACCCTTCCTCAGCCCTCTGGACAACAGTTTTGGTAATCCCGCACCTCCTCCTAACTTCCAAACTACGAATTCTCTGCATTATATTCACACCACACATTGCCCTCAGACATGACATCTCCACTGCCTCCAGCCTTCTCCTCGCTGCAACATTCATCACCCACGCTTCACACCCATATAAGAGCGTTGGTAAAACTATACTCTCATACATTCCCCTCTTTGCCTCCAAGGACAAAGTTCTTTGTCTCCACAGACTCCTAAGTGCACCACTCACTCTTTTTCCCTCATCAATTCTATGATTCACCTCATCTTTCATAGACCCATCCGCTGACACGTCCACTCCCAAATATCTGAATACGTTCACCTCCTCCATACTCTCTCCCTCCAATCTGATATTCAATCTTTCATCACCTAATCTTTTTGTTATCCTCATAACCTTACTCTTTCCTGTATTCACCTTTAATTTTCTTCTTTTGCACACCCTACCAAATTCATCCACCAATCTCTGCAACTTCTCTTCAGAATCTCCCAAGAGCACAGTGTCATCAGCAAAGAGCAGCTGTGACAACTCCCACTTTGTGTGTGATTCTTTATCTTTTAACTCCACGCCTCTTGCCAAGACCCTCGCATTTACTTCTCTTACAACCCCATCTATAAATATATTAAACAACCACGGTGACATCACACATCCTTGTCTAAGGCCTACTTTTACTGGGAAAAAATTTCCCTCTTTCCTACATACTCTAACTTGAGCCTCACTATCCTCGTAAAAACTCTTCACTGCTTTCAGTAACCTACCTCCTACACCATACACTTGCAACATCTGCCACATTGCCCCCCTATCCACCCTGTCATACGCCTTTTCCAAATCCATAAATGCCACAAAGACCTCTTTAGCCTTATCTAAATACTGTTCACTTATATGTTTCACTGTAAACACCTGGTCCACACACCCCCTACCTTTCCTAAAGCCTCCTTGTTCATCTGCTATCCTATTCTCCGTCTTACTCTTAATTCTTTCAATTATAACTCTACCATACACTTTACCAGGTACACTCAACAGACTTATCCCCCTATAATTTTTGCACTCTCTTTTATCCCCTTTGCCTTTATACAAAGGAACTATGCATGCTCTCTGCCAATCCCTAGGTACCTTACCCTCTTCCATACATTTATTAAACAATTGCACCAACCACTCCAAAACTATATCCCCACCTGCTTTTAACATTTCTATCTTTATCCCATCAATCCCGGCTGCCTTACCCCCTTTCATTTTACCTACTGCCTCACGAACTTCCCCCACACTCACAACTGGCTCTTCCTCACTCCTACAAGATGTTATTCCTCCTTGCCCTATACACGAAATCACAGCTTCCCTATCTTCATCAACATTTAACAATTCCTCAAAATATTCCCTCCATCTTCCCAATACCTCTAACTCTCCATTTAATAACTCTCCTCTCCTATTTTTAACTGACAAATCCATTTGTTCTCTAGGCTTTCTTAACTTGTTAATCTCACTCCAAAACTTTTTCTTATTTTCAACAAAATTTGTTGATAACATCTCACCCACTCTCTCATTTGCTCTCTTTTTACATTGCTTCACCACTCTCTTAACCTCTCTCTTTTTCTCCATATACTCTTCCCTCCTTGCATCACTTCTACTTTGTAAAAACTTCTCATATGCTAACTTTTTCTCCCTTACTACTCTCTTTACATCATCATTCCACCAATCGCTCCTCTTCCCTCCTGCACCCACTTTCCTGTAACCACAAACTTCTGCTGAACACTCTAACACTACATTTTTAAACCTACCCCATACCTCTTCGACCCCATTGCCTATGCTCTCATTAGCCCATCTATCCTCCAATAGCTGTTCATATCTTACCCTAACTGCCTCCTCTTTTAGTTTATAAACCTTCACCTCTCTCTTCCCTGATGCTTCTATTCTCCTTGTATCCCATCTACCTTTTACTCTCAGTGTAGCTACAACTAGAAAGTGATCTGATATATCTGTGGCCCCTCTATAAACATGTACATCCTGAAGTCTACTCAACAGTCTTTTATCTACCAATACATAATCCAACAAACAGGTGATTTCAGAATATGCAAAACAACCACTCTGAAAGAATAGAGAAATTCCAAGCGCTTTCGTGACTACTCACATAATGTGAGTAGTCACGAAAGCGCTTGGAATTTCTCTATTCTTTCAGAGTGGTTGTTTTGCATATATATATACATATATCCTGAGAAAGAAAATTCCACACGAGACAAAAATTAGGAAAAATAGTTGTCTGCATATTTCGGCATCCATCTGTAGCCATCTTTACCGAATGCAAAAGAGAGAGGGACCAAATATTTATATTGCCATATAGTGACGGGTCTGGGCAGAAACGTGTTGAGTGATGCATATTAAGGGCCCAACGATACATATTAAGGTCTGTGTAGACGCCCAACGTGTTGAGTGATGCATATTAAGGTCTGGGTAGACGCCCAACGTGTTGAGTGACGCATATCAAGGTCTGGGCAGATGCCCAACGTGTTGAGTGATGCATATTAAGGTCTGGGTAGACGCCCAACGTGTTGAGTGATGCATATTAAGGTCTGGGTAGATGCCAAATGTGTTGAGTGACGCGTATTAAGGTCTGGGCAGATCTTGAATCCTTATGGTGCTTGGTGACCTCACATAGTAAGCTATCTTTATTTAAGCACATTAATGTACTGTAATGCCCTCTCGTGCTGGGCTCTCCTTATCTGGGAGTGTGAGAGGGTCTGGGTGATTGTAGTGGCATAAGATACTTGGAACATAACGAAAGACTGAAGAGGCAGTGTAACAGGGCTGCTGTTACATACCTTAGACCACAGGATCATAGCTTCCATGTAAGTTTGGGACGAAGGTTTTTAACACCTCTGTTGGAAGCCCCAACCTTCGTACACTCGTGGCCTGAGTTTTCCTCATCAGACAGTTTAATCTTGTAGAACAAGATGAAATTGTGTGATGAGAAACACTCTAAGAGCCTCACGAGAGGTATCTAGGATGCAACAACTTCACAGATTTTGGAATATTAATAAATGGTGTGTTGAGGCATCTATGGAAAAAAAGGAAATTTATCTAGGGAGGCAGAAAGAGTATAGTAGTAGCAGCACTTTTTATACGGGTGTAAAATATAGGTTTCCACAGTTGCAGGAAGGAGGAGGCTGGAAGCAGTGGAGATGTCATGTCTGAGAGCAAAGTATGAAGTGAATATTATGCTTAGAACTCAGAGCTCAGAGATTAGAAGACAGTGTTGAATTACCTAGCCTATAATTCAGTTAACAAGCCTATAACTCAGTTCATAAGCCTATAACTCAGTTAAAAAGCCTGTCAGAGGGCTGAATGGCTGTTGGGTGGTTTGGAAATTCAGAGAGAATGAAGCAAAACATGGTGGAAGGAATGAGGGGTAAGGGTCGTCCCAAGAAGACTTGGAGGAAAGGGATAAAGGTTTTGAGCAATAGAGGCTAAAGCATCCAACAGGCTTGTGTAAGCATGTTAGGTCAGAGTGAATGGAGACATGTACTTTCATGATTTGACGTGCTTTTGGAGTGTGAACAGGGTATTATTTATGAAGAGATTCTTGAAAACTAGCTAGGCGGAAGTGAGTCCTGGAGGTGGGAAGTACAGTACATGCAGTCTGTAGGAAGAGAAGATGTTGCAGTCGTGGATGTGGGACGTACAGTCGGCTGTGAGTCTTGTTATTTATATAGATCAAAGACTTAAAGAAGATACTGGTATCACAGTACCCAGGACATCTTTATTTCTTCCTTCTTCCCATCCTGCTGACACTCATCCACCTCCTCAACCATTTAACCAGTCAATCATTGAGCCAGTCAACCATTCAGCTACTAAGCCAAAAGGTCAGTCAGTTAGCCATCAACCAGGAAGCCAGCCAGTCAGCCAGCCAGTCAGCCAGCCAGTCAGCCAGCCAGTCAGCCAGTCAATCAGCCAGCCAGTCACCCAGACAGCCAGCGCCTCACCAGAAGTATCCCACACAGCTAAATCAGTCACATCCGGCCCTAAGGGGCTGGTTTTGTGGTCTTAATTTAGTGTTACCACCCACCCTTCATATCATGGTGTTACCACCCACCCTTCATATCATGGTGTGGGTGTGGGGAGGCAGGTATGTGGGTGTGGGGAGACAGGTGTGTTTGTGTAGGGAGGCAGGTATGTGGGTGTGGGGAGGCAGGTGTGTCGGTGATTGAGTCAGGTGTGTAGTATGGGGTGGTATGTATTATGTGGGTGAGAGGAGGTAGGTGTGTGGAGGTGTGTGGGTGTGGGGAGGAAAGTGTTTAGGTGAGGGAGTCAGGTGTGTGATATGGGGTGGTAGGTATCTCGATGAGGGGAGGTAGGTGTGTGGGTGTGGGGAGGATGATGTGTCGGTGAGGGGAGTCAGATGTGTGGGTGTATGGAGGCAGGAATATGGGTGTGGGTTGGCAAGTGTGTGGGTGTTTGGAGGCATGTGTGTGGGTGTATGTAATCAGGTATGTGGGTGTGGGTTGGCAGGTGTGTGGGTGTAGGAAGGGTGAGCACACACAAGTAAGAGCATCACTCTTCTCTGTATATACTCTAGTAGTTAAGCTGCCGTCAAACACTCACTTCACCGCCAGTTACTGCACGTCTATATCCTCTCATAATGTCCAGCTTATCTTCAAGGTGTGATCTTCCTCCTGTAAGTATATTACCTCGCAGAAGACACTTCTGACTGGGCTATATTTTAGCCGCACTCGGTTCAGAATTATGGCTGGGCTATATTAACCTCATTCGCTTCACAAAATAAGTGGGACCAGGAACTGGAGATCGACCCACTCAAACTCAAAGTTTGTTTATTATTAAATTACTGTAAAATTATATGAAACATTTTTAGTTGGATTAGGCTATATTAATTTGTGCTTGTTATAATAAGGTTAGGTAAGATTCTTAAGGTTCTTTTGGTACAAAATCTTTAATTTTTATATTAACATAAATTAAATATATGTCTTTAAATGTACAAGAATTTATTTTTTTAGCAAGGACTTCATTTTAAATGAGTTCTTGCTAATTGACCAGTATTACCTACCTCGATTCTGGTATTCTTCCCTTCTGATGTGTGGCAAATGGTCAACTGATGCCCTGCCGCAAATGCACATGCGAGTATGGGAGTGACTAGGCGAAGAGCTACACTAATTCAAATGATCTGAGAGTCAAGCCGAGTACCCAAGGAGGAATTTGGGACAGTTAAAAAGAAATCTCCCGAATGTGGTGCCTTCACCGCTATGAGAGGAGCTTTGTCCTTTCCTGAGGCATTGGTGAGCATTGTTTGAGCGATTTTCTCCACGATAGGTTTGCCCCAGTGAGACTGCTTGCAATCTTTGTAAGGAGCTGGTCTGCTTCCAGAGTCTGTAAGGCTGTCCCACTTCGCAGCTGCTTCGATGAACTTTGGGTCGTGAGCTCCTACAGCATCTCTCAAACGTTCATGGATAATTTTCTTGACTAGATCACCGAATGCTGTGTACGAAGACAAAAACGCAGTTAATGCTACCTGTGTTACCTTGCTCACCTCTTTACCTCCCAGTCGCACTGGAAAAGTTGCTTGATCCCATTGGTGATCTTCCAGTGACAGATTGAGAGTCTTCCTAAAGATAGATCTCAGGAGTGCATCATAGTCAGTGACTGTTGGGTTGTCGAAGGACAGTGCATACCTCAAGAAATAGGTTAGCCTTGGTAATGTTAGACACCTTGTGAGGAGATACGCTGCATTATAGGCATTCGGATCACTTATTCTCTTCTCCAGCCTCTTCAGGTCGATAGCCTGACGACCCATCGGTGCTCCCAATAGGATGCTCTTGGAAGGGATAGTAGTTCAGGCTTCTGATAAGACTGTTCGCAGCGCTGTAATTATTTCCTGGTTTGATGAGACGATTTCACACTTTGAAGGGTTGAGGATGAGTCCCAATGCTTCTCCCTGTGATTTCACCAGTCGAAGAACCTCTACCATGGACTCCTCAGTACCTGCCAGTGTCTTCATCCAGGTACCAGATACTGAGCTCGCTGTGTAAGCTGAATGTGAGTTTCCTTACCGCTATGCAAAAAAATGAATGGAACGAGTGAGTCACCCTGCTGAACATCCCCTGATGAAGTGATCTCATGTTCGCCAAGGAAAAGAATTTAAATTTTACTGTAACCAGCTGAAATAAAAGGGAAAAAGACTAGGGAACTGCCAAGACCACGTTTCTTTTCACCAGGTTAAAAGCCTTCCTGAGTCTAGTTTGATTAAGGCCTTGTCTTCTGGTGAGTCTCTGGTGCAGGTCCTCGCTGCATGAGCTGCTGCTTCACTGCCTTGAGAGATCCTAAAGCCCAGTTGGTCTGGCCGGAGTAAGCTGGCGGCTGCTGTGCGAATGTTTCTCACTGCTGCTTTGTCAACGAGACCACGAACAGTGATACTAACACCTATGGGTCTGATTCTCCCATCCTTCATTTTCAAATCACATAATGAGGCTCCGAAAAAAGAAATGTTTAATTTCTTTAGGAATCCGCCCCGCCAGACAGTTGTTGACGAAGGTTCTTAACTCAGAAAGGAGAACTGATTTCGCTGTGCCAAGCACTGTGTTTACCATCCCTTTGATATCTTGTGGTTGTATTCCAGTGTAAGCTCCTACAGGTCTTGCTGGAAATGACACAATCGCTTTAGAAATTTCTGATTTTTGGCAAAATTAACGGTTCAGGGATGGGATCATCAGAAGGGCTGTTGTTGGTGACACTTGTTTCCCTGGTTGGGTGCTTGTTTCTTAGTGCCTAAACTGTGGCCTCATCTCTGGCAGCAACTGTGTCATCACTTGTGATTATTCTGAGTGCTTCCACTATGCTGCCTTCGACTATTTTTCTGCTAACTTGTGCACAAATTTTCTTGCTGTCATTGGAACTTTTCTTGCGACAGCCTCGGTGATTCCTGCGATGATGGGGCAGAGGTATACAATTATCTGTTCTTGGGTTGTTGCACACTACTTTGATGACTGATGTAGTGAGCGGTTTGCCGCCTCTTGCAGGAACTGCTAGACAAACGTTGCCAAACAGGAGCAGGATGCGCCATGAGCCTTGGGCTTCTAAGTTGGTGGAACCTCCAGCATATGAACGATTAACTTCAGGGATATGAAACAGGGTCCTGCTAGCAGTACATTTGAATGACATCAGGAAATTATCGAAACTGAGGAAGTTGCCAGTGCTTTCAGGTGTCTGTGGATCTGTGGAGGCTGCTCTCTGCCGGGAGCAAATGTGACCCAGCATACTCAATGTCTACCAGAACTAGACTACTCCTAATGAGGGACCGATATGCTCACACACACACACACACACACACACACACACACACACACACACACACACACACACACACACACACACACACACTCACACACACACACACACACACACACACACACACACACACAGACCTGGACAGGCTACAAGCCTGGTCCAGCAACTGGCTCCTTGAATTTAACCCTGCCAAATGCAAAGTCATGAAGATTGGGGAAGGGCAAAGAAGACCGCAGACACAATATAGTTTAGATGGCCAAAGACTGCAAACCTCACTCAAGGAAAAAGATCTGGGGGTGAGTATAACACCGAGCATATCTCCTGAGGTGCACATCAATCAGATAACTGCTGCAGCATACGGGCGCCTGGCAAACCTACGGATAGCGTTCCGATACCTCAGTAAGGATTCATTTAAGACTCTGTATACCATTTACGTCAGGCCCATACTGGAGTATGCAGCACCAGTTTGGAACCCACACCTAGTCAAGCACGTAAAGAAATTAGAGAAAGTGCAAAGGTTTGCAACAAGACTAGTCCCAGAGCTACGGGGATTGTCCTACGAAGAAAGGTTGAGGGAAATCGGCCTGACGACACTGGAGGACAGGAGGGTCAGGAGAGACATGATAACGACATATAAAATACTGCGCGGAATAGACAAGGTGGACAAAGACGGGATGTTCCAGAGAAGGGACACAGACACAAGAGGTCACAATTGGAAGTTGAAGACTCAGATGAATCAAAGGGATGTTAGGAAGTATTTCTTCAGTCATAGAGTAGTCAGGCCGTGGAATAGCCTAGAAAGGGACGTAGTGGAGGCGGGAACCATACATAGTTTTAAGGCGAGGTATGATAGAGCTCATGGGGCAGGGAGAGAGAGGACCTAGTAGCAATCAGCGAAGAGGCGGGGCCAGGAGCTGTGAATCGACCCATGCAACCACAAATATGTGAGTACACACACACACACACACACACACACACACACACACACACACACACACACACACACACACACACACACACACACACACACACACACACACACACACACACACACACACACACACACACACACACACACACACACACACACACACACACACATTCATGATCCAGCAGGAGAAAGCACGGCTGAGAGGCAAGCAGGAGTTCTGGAGTGTGTACCTCGATCGAGACAGAACACAGGACGAAAGGAAGACGATGAAAGAGAGAGTTCAAAAACGAAAGGAGAAATGGGAGGAAATGAAAAAGGAGAGCAGAATAACCCAGGATCAAATGGAAGGACAAGCACACCCCCCAGAAACACCTGCAGAAGGACTCCAGCCACGACACCCCCAAGGCAACTGAACAATCCAAACCAACCATCACACACCGATCCCTCTGTTTCCACCCCCCGCACCACAGTTACAGTATTAGAACAGAAGTTGAAGGTTTGGTACACAAATGCAGATGGATTAACGAATAAACATGAGGAATGGCAAGAAAGAATCAATGAGAAGTCCCCAGACATCATAGCAGTTGTTAGGTAAGACACATATGCAACAGTTAGGTATCTTTATTTCGAAACGTTTCGCCTACACAGTAGGCTTCTTCAGTCGAGTACAGAAAAGTTGATAGAAGCAGAAGATACTTGAAGACGATGTAATCAGTCCATCACCCTTAAAGTTTTGAGGTGGTCAGTCCCTCAGTCTGGAGAAGAGCATTGTTCCGTTGTCTGAAACAATATGAAGTTGAAGTGACAGGATGGAGCTTTTATATAGTGCCAGGAGGTGAGACGTAGGTTGCTTTGGGAGGGCAGGTCCCTCTCAAACCCAGCCGTTCTCACTAGTAGAGGTCGAAGTTGATGGTCTGTACCAAGATACCCTTGTGTTGCAGTGTCTGACAGAATGAACATTAAAATGGTATAAAATACCGACAGATTGTTAGGTAAGACACATATGCAACAGTTAGGTATCTTTATTTCGAAACGTTTCGCCTACACAGTAGGCTTCTTCAGTCGAGTACAGAAAAGTTGATAGAAGCAGAAGATACTTGAAGACGATGTAATCAGTCCATCACCCTTAAAGTTTTGAGGTGGTCAGTCCCTCAGTCTGGAGAAGAGCATTGTTCCGTTGTCTGAAACAATATGAAGTTGAAGTGACAGGATGGAGCTTTTATATAGTGCCAGGAGGTGAGACGTAGGTTGCTTTGGGAGGGCAGGTCCCTCTCAAACCCAGCCGTTCTCACTAGTAGAGGTCGAAGTTGATGGTCTGTACCAAGATACCCTTGTGTTGCAGTGTCTGACAGAATGAACATTAAAATGGTATAAAATACCGACAGATTGTTAGGTAAGACACATATGCAACAGTTAGGTATCTTTATTTCGAAACGTTTCGCCTACACAGTAGGCTTCTTCAGTCGAGTACAGAAAAGTTGATAGAAGCAGAAGATACTTGAAGACGATGTAATCAGTCCATCACCCTTAAAGTTTTGAGGTGGTCAGTCCCTCAGTCTGGAGAAGAGCATTGTTCCGTTGTCTGAAACAATATGAAGTTGAAGTGACAGGATGGAGCTTTTATATAGTGCCAGGAGGTGAGACGTAGGTTGCTTTGGGAGGGCAGGTCCCTCTCAAACCCAGCCGTTCTCACTAGTAGAGGTCGAAGTTGATGGTCTGTACCAAGATACCCTTGTGTTGCAGTGTCTGACAGAATGAACATTAAAATGGTATAAAATACCGACAGATTGTTAGGTAAGACACATATGCAACAGTTAGGTATCTTTATTTCGAAACGTTTCGCCTACACAGTAGGCTTCTTCAGTCGAGTACAGAAAAGTTGATAGAAGCAGAAGATACTTGAAGACGATGTAATCAGTCCATCACCCTTAAAGTTTTGAGGTGGTCAGTCCCTCAGTCTGGAGAAGAGCATTGTTCCGTTGTCTGAAACAATATGAAGTTGAAGTGACAGGATGGAGCTTTTATATAGTGCCAGGGTATCTTGGTACAGACCATCAACTTCGACCTCTACTAGTGAGAACGGCTGGGTTTGAGAGGGACCTGCCCTCCCAAAGCAACCTACGTCTCACCTCCTGGCACTATATAAAAGCTCCACCCTGTCACTTCAACTTCATATTGTTTCAGACAACGGAACAATGCTCTTCTCCAGACTGAGGGACTGACCACCTCAAAACTTTAAGGGTGATGGACTGATTACATCGTCTTCAAGTATCTTCTGCTTCTATCAACTTTTCTGTACTCGACTGAAGAAGCCTACTGTGTAGGCGAAACGTTTCGAAATAAAGATACCTAACTGTTGCATATGTGTCTTACCTAACAATCTGTCGGTATTTTATACCATTTTAATGTTCATTCTGTCAGACACTGCAACACAAGGGTATCTTGGTACAGACCATCAACTTCGACCTCTACTAGTGAGAACGGCTGGGTTTGAGAGGGACCTGCCCTCCCAAAGCAACCTACGTCTCACCTCCTGGCACTATATAAAAGCTCCATCCTGTCACTTCAACTTCATATTGTTTCAGACAACGGAACAATGCTCTTCTCCAGACTGAGGGACTGACCACCTCAAAACTTTAAGGGTGATGGACTGATTACATCGTCTTCAAGTATCTTCTGCTTCTATCAACTTTTCTGTACTCGACTGAAGAAGCCTACTGTGTAGGCGAAACGTTTCGAAATAAAGATACCTAACTGTTGCATATGTGTCTTACCTAACAATCTGTCGGTATTTTATACCATTTTAATGTTCATTCTGTCAGACACTGCAACACAAGGGTATCTTGGTACAGACCATCAACTTCGACCTCTACTAGTGAGAACGGCTGGGTTTGAGAGGGACCTGCCCTCCCAAAGCAACCTACGTCTCACCTCCTGGCACTATATAAAAGCTCCATCCTGTCACTTCAACTTCATATTGTTTCAGACAACGGAACAATGCTCTTCTCCAGACTGAGGGACTGACCACCTCAAAACTTTAAGGGTGATGGACTGATTACATCGTCTTCAAGTATCTTCTGCTTCTATCAACTTTTCTGTACTAGACTGAAGAAGCCTACTGTGTAGGCGAAACGTTTCGAAATAAAGATACCTAACTGTTGCATATGTGTCTTACCTAACAATCTGTCGGTATTTTATACCATTTTAATGTTCATCATAGCAGTTACAGAAACAAAACTCACAGAGACAATAACAGATGCAATCTTCCCACCAGGATACCAGATCATGAGGAAAGATAGAAGGGGCAGGGGGGGAGGTGGGGTTGCTCTGCTCATAAAAAACAGATGGAAATTCGAGAAAATGGAAGGCATAGATGAGACGGGAGAAAGAGACTACATAGCAGGTACACTTCAGTCTGGGGAACACAAAGTGGTCATTGCAGTGATGTATAATCCACCACAGAACTGCAGTAGGCCAAGAGAGGAATATGAAGAGAGCAACAGAGCAATGGTGGACACACTTGCTGAGGTGGCAAGAAGAGCTCATTCCAACAGAGCAAAGTTGCTGGTTATGGGGGATTTCAACCACAGGGAGATCGACTGGGAAAACCTGGAGCCACATGGGGGTCCCGAAACATGGAGAGCCAGGATGTTGGACGTGGTGCT
>NW_027195065.1:250000-265000 GCF_038502225.1 Cherax quadricarinatus
ACATATATATATATATATATACATATATATATATACATACATATATATATATATATATAAATATATATATATACATATATATATATATATACATATATATATATATATATACATATATATATATATATACATATATATATATACATATATATATATACATACATATATATATATATATATATATATATACATATATATATATATATAACAACACAAATTATAACAACAACAACAAAGTTATAACAACAGCAACACAAGTTATAACAACAACAACACAAGTTTCAACAACAACAACAACACAAGTTATAACAACAACAACACAAGTTATAACAACAACACAAGTTATAACAACAACAACACAAGTTATAACAACAACAAAAGTTATAACAACAACACAAGTTAAAACAACAACAACACAAGTCATAACAACAACAACACAAGTTATAACAACAACACAAGTTATAACAACAACAACACAAGTTATAAAAACAACAACACACGTTATAAAAACAACACAAGTTATAACAACAACAACACAAGGTATAGCAACAACAACACAAGTTATAACAAAAACACAAGTTATAACAACAACAACACAAGTTATAACAACAACAACACAAGTTATAACAACAACAACACAAGTTATAACAACAACAACACAAGTTATAACAACAACAACACAAGTTATAACAACAACAACACAAGTTATAACAACAACAACACAAGTTATAACAACAACAACACAAGTTATAACAACAACAACAAAAGTTATAACAACAACAACACAAGTTAAAACAACAACACAAGTCATAACAACAACAACACAAGTTATAACAACAACACAAGTTATAACAACAACAACACAAGTTATAACAACAACAACACAAGTTATAGCAACAACAACACAAGTTATAACAACAACAACACAAGCTATAACAACAACAACACAAGTTATAACAACAACAACACAAGTTATAACAACAACAACACAAGTTATAACAACAACAACACAAGTTATAACAACAACAACACAAGTTATAACAACAACAACACAACTTATAACAACAACAACACAAGTTATAACAACAACAACACAAGTCATAACAACAACAACACAAGTTATAACAACAACAACACAAGTTATAACAACAACAATACAAGTTATAACAACAACAACACAAGTCATAACAACAACAACACAAGTTATAACAACGACAACACAAGTTATAACAGCAACAACACAAGTCATAACAACACCAACACAAGTTATAACAACAACAACACAAGTTATAACAAGAACAACACAAGTTATAACAACAACAACACAAGTTATAGCAACAACAACACAAGTTATAACAACAACAACACAAGTTATAACAACAACAACACAAGTTATAACGACAACAACACAAGTTATAACAACAACAACACAAGTTATAGCAACAACAACACAAGTTATAACAACAACACAAGTTATAACAACAACAACACAAGTTATAACAATAAAAACACAAGTTATAACAACAACAACACAAGTTATAACAACAGCAACACAAGTTATAACAACAACAACAACACAAGTTATAACAACAACAACAACACAAGTTATAACAACAACAACACAAGTTATAACAACAACACAAGTTATAACAGCAACAACACAAGTCATAACAACACCAACACAAGTTATAACAACAACAACACAAGTTATAACAACAACAACACAAGTTATAACAACAACACAAGTTATAGCAACAACAACACAAGTTATAACAACAACAACACAAGTTATAACAACAACAACACAAGTTATAACAACAACACAAGTTGTAACAACAACAACACAAGTTATAGCAACAACAACACAAGTTATAACAACAACACAAGTTATAACAACAACAACACAAGTTATAACAATAAAAACACAAGTTATAACAACAACAACACAAGTTATAACAACAGCAACACAAGTTATAACAACAACAACACAAGTTATAACAACAACAACACAAGTTATAACAACAACAACACAAGTTATGACAACAACAACACAAGTTATAACAACAACACAAGTCATAACAACAACAACACAAGTTATAACAACAACAACACAAGTTATAACAACAACAACACAAGTTATAACAACAACAACACAAGTTATAACAACAACAACACAAGTTATAACAACAACAACACAAGTTATAACAACAACAACACAAGTTATAACAACAACAACACAAGTTATAACAACAACAACACAAGTTATAACAACAACAACACAAGTTATAACAACAACAACACAAGTTATAACAACAACAACACAAGTTATAACAACAACACAACTTATAACAACAACAACACAAGTTATAACAACAACAACACAAGTCATAACAACAACAACACAAGTTATAACAACAACAACACAAGTTATAACAACAACAACACAAGTTATAACAACAACAACACAAGTTATAACAACAACAACACAAGTTATAACAACAACAACACAAGTTATAACAACAACAACACAAGTTATAACAACAACAACACAAGTTATAACAACAACAACACAAGTTATAACAACAACAACACAAGTTATAACAACAACAACACAAGTTATAACAACAACAACACAAGTTATAACAACAACAACACAAGTTATAACAACAACAACACAAGTTATAACAACAACAACACAAGTTATAACAACAACAACACAAGTTATAACAACAACAACACAAGTTATAACAACAACAACACAAGTTATAACAACAACAACACAAGTTATAACAACAACAACACAAGTTATAACAACAACAACACAAGTTATAACAACAACAACACAAGTTATAACAACAACAACACAAGTTATAACAACAACAACACAAGTTATAACAACAACAACACAAGTTATAACAACAACAACACAAGTTATAACAACAACAACACAAGTTATAACAACAACAACACAAGTTATAACAACAACAACACAAGTTATAACAACAACAACACAAGTTATAACAACAACAACACAAGTTATAACAACAACAACACAAGTTATAACAACAACACAAGTTGTAACAACAACAACACAAGTTATAGCAACAACAACACAAGTTATAACAACAACAACACAAGTTATAACAACAACAACACAAGTTATAACAACAACAACACAAGTTATAACAACAACAACACAAGTTATTATAACAACAACAACACAAGTTATAACAACAACAACACAAGTTATAACAACAACAACACAAGTTATAACAACAACAACACAAGTTATAACAATAAAAACAAAAGTTATAACAACAACAACACAAGTTATAACAACATCAACACAAGTTATAACAACAACAACAACACAAGTTATAACAACAACAACACAAGTTATAACAACAACAACACAAGTCATAACAACAGCAACACAAGTTATAACAACAACAACACAAGTTATAACAACAACAACACAAGTTATAACAACAACAACACAAGTTATAACAACAACAACACAAGTTATAACAACAACAACACAAGTTATAACAACAACAACACAAGTTATAACAACAACAACACAAGTTATAACAACAACAACACAAGTTATAACAACAACAACACAAGTTATAACAACAACAACACAAGTTATAACAACAACAACACAAGTTATAACAACAACAACACAAGTTATAACAACAACAACACAAGTTATAACAACAACAACACAAGTTATAACAACAACAACACAAGTTATAACAACAACAACACAAGTTATAACAACAACAACAAGTTATAACAACAACAACACAAGTTATAACAACAACAACACAACTTATAACAACAACAACACAAGTTATAACAACAACAACACAAGTTATAACAACAACAACACAAGTTATAACAACAACAACACAAGTTATAACAACAACAACACAAGTTATAACAACAACAACACAAGTTATAACAACAACAACACAAGTTATAACAACAACAACACAAGTTATAACAACAACAACACAAGTTATAACAACAACACAAGTTATAACAACAACAACACAAGTTATAACAACAACAACACAAGTTATAACAACAACAACACAAGTTATAACAACAACAACACAAGTTATAACAACAACAACACAAGTTATAACAACAACAACACAAGTTATAACAACAACAACACAAGTTATAACAACAACAACACAAGTTATAACAACAACAACACAAGTTATAACAACAACAACACAAGTTATAACAACAACAACACAAGTTATAACAACAACAACACAAGTTATAACAACAACAACACACGTTAACAACAACAACACAAGTTATAACAACAAACAACAACAACACAAGTTATAACAACAACAACACAAGTTATAACAACAACAACACAAGTTATAACAACAACAACACAAGTTGTAACAACAACACAACAAGTTAGAACAACAACAAAACAAGTAATAACAACAACAAAACAAGTAAGAACAACAACAACACAAGTTATAACAACAACAACACAAGTTATAACAACAACAACACAAGTCATAACAACAACAACACAAGTTATAACAACAACAACACAAGTTATAACAACAACAACACAAGTTAAAACAACAACAACACAAGTTATAACAGCAACAACACAAGTTATAACAACAACAACACAAGTTATAACAACAACAACACAAGTTATAACAACAACAACACAAGTTATAGCAACAACAACACAAGTTATAACAACAACAACACAAGTCATAACAACAACAACACAAGTTATAACAACAACAACACAAGTTATAACAACAACAACACAAGTTATAACAACAACAACACAAGTTATAACAACAACAACACAAGTTATAACAACAACAACACAAGTTATAACAACAACAACACAACAACAACACAAGTTATAACAACAACAACACAAGTTATAACAACAACAATACAAGTCATAACAACAGCAACACAAGTTATAACAACAACAACACAAGTTATAACAACAACAACACAAGTTATAACAACAACAACACAAGAAATAACAACAACAACACAAGTTACAACACAAACAACAACAACACAAGTTATAACAACAACAACACAATTTATAACAACAACAACACAAGTTATAACAACAACAACACAAGTTATAACAACAACAACACAAGTTATAACAACAACAACACAAGTTATAACAACAACAACACAAGTTATAACAACAACAACACAAGTTAAAACAACAACAACACAAGTTATAACAACAACAACACAAGTTATAACAACAACAACACAAGTTATAACAACAACAACACAAGTTATAACAACAACAACACAAGTTATAACAACAACAACACAAGTTATAACAACAACAACACAAGTTATAACAACAACAACACAAGTTATAACAACAACAACACAAGTTATAACAACAACAACACAAGTTATAACAACAACAACACAAGTTATAACAACAACAACACAAGTTATAACAACAACAACACAAGTTATAACAACAACAACACAAGTTATAACAACAACAACACAAGTTATAACAACAACAACACAAGTTATAACAACAAAGTTATAGCAGCACCAACACTAGCTTCAGCAGCACCAGCACTAGTTACAGCAACACCAACCCTATTCACAGCAGTCATTTACAGCTACAGCAAAAATACTCTGTGTTTTGATTATTAATCCCTGAGGGTTAGTAAACCGTATGGATTAGTAATCCCAGGGGTTCAGTAACCCCTGGATGTTGGGGTGGGTTATTAAGAGTTTTGCAGTGTGGAATATTTCTTAATATTTCTCTGGTGTCCTTTTCCAGGAATGGCCTCTGTGATTACAATAACACACAGGTACCTGTTGATTTCTATATGAAGAGAACCAGTAGGTGTTAAGGAGACCTGCACATGCATCTCGTCTCAGCAACACCCAAGCACAAGTACCGTGAAAATTAGATAATTTTCATTGCCGAAACTGTGTGAATCACCAAGCAGCTGGTGCAGTGAGAAGTGAAGGTACTTACCTTGTGCTGCGTCAGTGCCTGTGGGTGATGGCAGTGTCCGTGGTCGACAGTCAGCGAACTGGCACGGATTTTTAGATATCAAAGTCCGCATGGATCATCGTTAGATGGATAAGAAAGAGTCTGTGAAGCACTTTAGAGCCACTGGGAATAGGAGAGGCCACTGAAGAAGCAACTAGTGGCAGTTTAGTGGTGGTGGTGGTGTGGTAGTCTTGGCTAGCGGGTGTTAGAATTAGTCCATCTCCAGGCACTGTGCCCCGTACGCCTCCTGGCCCGACTTACCCACTACAAGTGCCAACACACACTAGGCACGCTCAGGGGGCCAGAGCCTAGACCCCACTCTGGCATCCTTTGGCACCAGGAGAAGCTGGCCAATCACGCCTCGAGCTGCCGCCGCCCGTCCAATGAGATTCCGGCATCTCTCAATGGCCGGGATGAACCTCTACCATGTGTGACAGTTGGAGCCATGCTTACTAATAGAGGCGCTACCAAAGGTTAATGACACGTTTAGGCCGTTCCACTAGCTGGGGAAGGCCTAGGTAGGCCTAGAGATATGGAGGAGGAGCTGTAGTTCCTCTGGTGAGGTAGGAGGCTGTCAGCGGATGAGAGGAGGTTGAACCGTGTGGCCGGTAAGTGAGACTTCCCTTACACTCTCAACCATCTATGACCAGCGTCCCTCCACTACTTCCCGCCTCCACATTCCTTCCTCCATACTATGGAACTCCATACTATGCAACTCCACCTCTAGAAGCGATCCACTCTCACCATCGGTCAAGGTTTCCTCCACCAGTAAACCACGTCCCTCTCCATCACTAGACTAGGTCCTTTCCACCAACTGACCAGGTCCCCCTCCACCCCTAGACCAGATCCCCCTACACTCCTAGACCAGGTCCCCCTCCACTCCTAGACTAGGTCCCCCTCCACTCCTAGACCAGGTCCCCTTCCACCCCTAGACCAGGTCCCCCTCCACTCCTAGACTAGGTCCCCCTCCACTCCTAGACCAGGTCCCCTTCAACTCCCAGACCAGGTGCCCCTCCTCTCCTACGCCAGTTCCCCCTCCACTCCTAGACTAGGTCCCCCTCCACTCCTAGACTAGGTCCCCCTCCACTCTTAGACCAGGTCCCCTTCCACTCCCAGACCAGGTGCCCCTCCTCTCCTACACCAGGTCCCCCTCCACTCCTAGACTAGGTCCCACTCCACTCCTAGACTAGGTCCCCCTCCACTCCTAGACCAGGTCCCCTTCCACGTGTACTTAGCTCTGTGAAGACCTGTTTGCTCGCTCTCTACGAATTGAAGCAAGATGCCCTCCATCGAGCAACTTTACCAACAGCTTAAGGAAGAATTGAGGATGGCGAAGTTGGAGATTCGGCGACTGACCGAGGAAAACAAGAAGATTCGTAGTAGTCCTCCTGTTTTGAGTCCCCAGGTCAAGAAGGGAAACTGGTCAGTGGCTGGACAGCAGGGAACGAAGTTGACGATCAAGAAGACGAATGGAAAGATAGAAACGATGAAGAAGAGACTGCCGTGGAAACTGTTGTGGAAACATCTAATACATTCTCAGTGCTACCCGACGAATGTGAGTCGACTACTGGGAACATCACGACGAACGACACCAAGGAAGGTAAGAATATTGTTGTAGTTGGGGATAGCCAAGTTAGGTATATGGATAGGGCGTTCTGCTTGAAGGACAGGAGTAGGAGACAGAGAGTTTGCTTTCCTGGGGCTGGGATGGAGGATATTGTTAGCCGTCTGGATGACATCATGAGAGGTAATGGGAGCAATCCTATTATCTGTCTCAGTGCTGGAGGCAACGATGTTGGCAGACGTAGGAGTGAAGATCTGATTAGCAGGTATAGGTCAGCAATAGAAATAATTAGGAGTAAGGGTGGGAACCCTGTCATATGAGGTATTTTGCCAAGGAGAGGAGTTGGAAATGAATGGTTGTCCAGGGCAATTGGTGTCAATTGCTGGCTGGACAAATACTGTAAGGAAAATGCGGTAACATTCATTGACAACTGGGACCTCTTCTATGGCAGAAATGACATGTATGCCAGGGATGGGGTTCACTTATCTAGGTCTGGGGTGGTAGCACTGGCAACTGCAGTGGAGGGAGCAGTTAGGACTTTAAACTAGGAATAGTTAGTCGTATGGGTTTTGGCAGGAAAACAGTGAAGTCCCAGTGTAGTAATATTACGAGTTCTAGGGGAACTAGTAATAAGCAGAACGAGGTAGATATTGAAAAGCCAGGGACTTTGGGTGATAAGGACAGTAATAGGTTTAGCAGAAAAACAGAAATGAGCAGGAAGGGTAAAGAGAAAGGAGAGTCTTTCAATGTTTATTATGCTAATTGCCGTATGTTACAAAAAACGCGATTCTAAAAGCTTAGAGATCTCCAGTGAATACTAGAAAGGACTGCCCTTCTAGCATCCAGCCTGTTACTGGGTTTTCGTAACAAGTAGTCAGTATCCTTTTCCAATTATCCATTAAAATTCAGTATGGTTCAATAGTGCTTTAGGATTACAACTGGTAGGCTACTAACTAGAGAAATTAAAATTTAATAAATTTATTAAGTATATAAGTTGTCTAGAGGTATATTATCAAATTAAATTAATTACAGCAATCAAAATAAAATCAATCTCTCGAGTTCAATATTATTGTGCTGAAAGCACATATCACATTTATAATTCTTAAGTACCGTCAGGTACATTAATATTTAATAAAATATTACAAATATGTACAAGTGTGTGTATGCGTGTAAGTGCTCTTAAGTAGTTAGCTATGTCTCAAGACTCGAATAAGACTTAAACAAGTGACTGACAAAGTCCTCAAATAAACTAACTTCTTGACCGACTGGCAACCCGAACAGTCTGCTTGAACAACAAAGAATGCTAAGCCCAATAGCAATGCAATATCAAGCGACAGCGACACAGAATCAGGAACTGGGAAATAATATAACGACACTAAGTAGGGACCATCTGTAGATCCTCCACAAAAGTTACAAAACTCCCATAATACTGAATCTTCGTTCAGCATAGGAAAACTCGACTGTGACAATGCACAGAAACCAGTACAAAATTAGGTCAGAAGCTATAGCTCGGGACCTGAGATGTTCAGAGTGTCTAAGCGACACACAACCTCAGTACAACGTCGAAAATCACAAAGTCTTTACAATGTTCTGTGAACAAAGTTCTACAGAACTAACAAGAATAATGAGACAGACAATCTGTCCAACCAGCAAGCGAGTCTCCAGCAGACTGAATACTTCACAAGAGGTGAGGACACCCCCCCCTCGATCACGTGATAGCTACGTGGACAACTGCAGCTCAGAAGCCGGCAGTATAACGAGCGACAAGCGATAATTACAGTAGTTTGACAATCAAGACTAACTGAGCACATTTTATATACATCCTAACAACAAGCTAAATAACAATATAACAGTCAAATAATAATATAAAGTCATACATTTACGATTTAGCTATTATCGCAAATATAAGCAATATAAAATTATATGAAAAGGTAATATACATTATATATACATAATAATCATTGTAACCCATTCAGGGGTTGCAACACCGTAGTGCTAGGAATAAGATGGACGAGTTGAGATTAGTTGCTAGTGCAGGTAACATTGATGTATTTGCCTTAGCTGAGACGTGGTTTAATTCAAAAAGTCGGGACATGCCTGCGGAATGTCATATTCAGGGTTTTAAATTGTTCCAAGCAGATAGAAGTATCGGGAAGGGGGGTGGGGTGGCATTGTATGTCCGAGATCGCTTGAACTGTTGCATAAAAACGGGTATTAAGTCTGAAGTAACACATACAGAGTCTGTTTGGATAGAATTTTCGGAGGGGCATGAAAAACTGATTTTAGGAGTGATATACCGTCCCCCAAACTTAGATAGGGACCAAGGGAGACTACTATGAGAGGAAATTGTTAAGGCCACAAGGCACGATTATGTAGTAATTCTAGGAGACTTTAACTTTAGTCATATTGATTGGAATTTCTTGACTGGGAATTTAGAATCATACGACTTCTTAGAAGTAGTTCAGGATTGTTTTTTGAAGCAGTTTGTGACAGAACCTACAAGGGGGAATAACCTGCTTGACTTAGTTATGGCAAACAATGAATCCCTTGTTAATAATTTAGAAATTTCAGAGGAACTGGGTGCTAGCGACCACAAATCAATTACATTTAGCATTGAATGGAAGTACGATAGTAGCGATAACTCAATAACAGTCCCAGATTTTCGCTTAGCAGATTACGATGGGCTTAGAGAACACTTATCATCTGTTGACTGGGGTAACGAAGTGAGATATCATTATGACAGTTTTCTGAACACTATACAAGCTGCTCAAAGAACATTTATCCCATATAAAGAAATTAGATCAAATAGAAATGACCCAAAATGGATGAATAATAGGCTCAAATATCTACTAGGGCATAAGAAAGGAATTTATAGGCGTATCAAAAGAGGTGAGGGTCATCTTATGAATCAGTATATTGACATTAAGAGGGACATTAAAAAGGGGATAAGAAAAGCTAAAAGGGACTATGAAATTAAAGTTGCTAGGGATTCTAAAACTAACCCAAAAAGTTTTTTCCAGGTATATAGAACAAAAGTTAGAGATAAGATAGGTCCCCTTAAAAATAACTATGGGCACCTTACTGACAAAGAGAATGAAATGTGCTCGATTTTTAATAATTATTTTCTCTCAGTTTTTACACAGGAAGACACTAACAATATTCCAGTAATTAATTTTTATAGTGGGCTAGAAGAAGATAAATTATGTAACATCACAGTCACTAGTGAAATGGTTGTGAAGCAGATAGACAGACTGAAGCAAAATAAGTCGCCGGGTCCTGATGAGGTTTTTTCAAGGGTTCTTAAGGAATGCAAAATGGAACTCTGTGAACCATTAACTAATATTTTTAATTTATCTCTTCAAACAGGTGTAGTGTCTGATATGTGGAAGATGGCTAATGTAATTCCTATTTTTAAAACAGGGGACAAGTCGTTACCGTCAAATTACCGCCCAATAAGCCTGACCTCAATTGTAGGCAAATTACTAGAGTCAATTATAGCTGAGATTATAAGAAGCCATCTCGATAAGCATAGCTTGATTAATGATACTCAGCATGGATTCACAAGAGGCCGGTCTTGTCTAACTAATTTATTAACTTTCTTCAGTAAAGCTTTTGAGGCTGTTGACCACGATAAAGAATTTGATATTATTTACTTAGATTTTAGTAAGGCTTTTGATAGAGTTCCGCACCATAGACTGTTAAAGAAAGTGGCAGCTCATGGCATTGTGGGAAAAGTACTCTCGTGGATCGAGTCATGGCTCACTGACAGGAAGCAGAGAGTGTCCATAAATGGGGTTAAATCCGAGTGGGGATCTGTAACAAGTGGCGTTCCACAGGGATCAGTCTTGGGCCCGTTGTTGTTTATAATATATATCAATGATCTTGATGAGGGAATTACTAGTGATATGAGCAAATTCGCCGATGACACAAAGATAGGTAGGATAATTGATTCAAACGTAGATGTTATGGAACTTCAGGAGGATTTAAACAAACTCTATTCTTGGTCAGAAAAGTGGCAGATGCAGTTCAATGTAGATAAATGCAAGGTTCTGAAGCTTGGGAGTGCCCATAACCCTAGTACTTATAAGTTAAATGATGTAGAACTTAGCCATACAGATTGCGAAAAGGACTTGGGGGTTATGGTGAGCAGCAACCTTAAACCAAGACAGCAATGCCTAAGCGTACGTAATAAGGCAAATAGATTACTGGGATTTATATCAAGAAGTGTAAGCAACAGAAGTCCAGAGGTCATACTGCAGCTTTATACATCATTAGTAAGGCCTCACCTAGATTATGCAGCTCAGTTCTGGTCTCCATATTACAGAATGGACATAAATTCGTTAGAAAACATTCAGCGTAGGATGACTAAATTAATACATAGCATTAGAAATCTTCCTTATGAAGAAAGATTGAAGACTCTTAAGTTACATTCACTTGTTAGACGAAGAATGAGGGGAGACCTGATCGAAGTGTATAAGTGGAAGATAGGTATTAATAAAGGGGATATTAATAAGGTCTTGAGGATGTCTCTCCAAGAGAGAACCCGCAGTAATGGATTTAAATTAGATAAGTTTAGATTTAGAAAGGACATAGGAAAGTATTGGTTTGGAAATAGGGTAGTTGATGAGTGGAACAGTCTACCTAGTTGGGTTATTGAGGCTGGGACTTTGGGTAGTTTCAGATTTAGGTTGGATAAGTACATGAGTGGGAGGGGTTGGATTTGAGTGGGACTTTCACATCAGAGCTTATTTCTTGGGTGGCATTGAAAATTGGGTTGGGCAAATGTTTTGTTAGTGGGATGAATTGTAAAGGACCTGCCTAGTATGGGCCAACAGGCCTGCTGCAGTGTTCCTCCTTTCTTATGTTCTTATGTTCACTCCCAGATCAGTGCTACTCCTCTCCTGTCCCCCTCCACTCCTACACCAGGTCCCCCTCCACTCCTACACCAGGTCCCCCTCCACTCCTACACCAGGTCCCCCCCCTCCACTCCTACACCAGGTCCCCCCCACTCTACACTAGGTCCCCCTCCACTCCTACACTAGGTCCCCCTCCACTCCTAGACCAGGTCCCCTCCATCCCTTGACCCAGATTATAACTCACAATGATAACATGAACACAGTCAGGCACACAGAGCAACTTACAATGTAAACAGACTGATGTGGTAGCCGGAGTTAGGCTTCCTTACAAGTACTTCTGGCAGTCAGCAGACACACAGATGATGATCAGACTCACTGAAAACTAAGTGGTCAGCCTTATGGTCTCTTGAACACTGTGTGCTTGACTGTCCACTTACCGAGGTAAACAGAGATTCTATAATTGTCTACGTGATACGTCAAAGAATCTTAATGTAAATAAGATACCAAACGTTGTTACCCAATCCACTAAATTTTCTTGAGAAAGAAGAAAAAAAAAGGAGCTAAAAAGCTTCCTCTGAACGTGTTTTCTTTGACTTCATTCTTTTTTCTGCAACACTGCAAGCTCCTGATGATGTATTCATTGCAACACAAAAGACCTAGAGCTATCATTCAGCTCCCCCTTTGTCTTTTTTTCACCCTGTATCCAGATGTACTCTTGTTTATCCTCATGGGCCTAGTTCCTAGGCCTTTTGTATATCTTGAGTATTGTTCTTGCACCGTCATCCACAGGATGGATCTGGGGTGACCAATAAACTAGCCGCTTCAGCAGGTAAATCTAATCTAATTCTAAACCACGATCCCTCCACCACTGTACCAGGTTCCCTCCACCACTGTACCAGGTTCCCTCCACCACTGTACCAGGTTCCCTCCACCACTGTACCAGGTTCCCTCCACCACTGTACCAGGTTCCCTCCACCACTGTACCAGGTTCCCTCCACCACTGTACCAGGATCCCTCCACCACTGTACCAGGTTCCCTCCACCACTGTACCAGGTTCCCTCCACCCCTGTACCAGGTTCCCTCCACCACTGTACCAGGTTCCCTCCACCACTGTACCAGGTTCCCTCCACCACTGTACCAGGTTCCCTCCACCACTGTACCAGGTTCCCTCCACCACTGTACCAGGTTCCCTCCACCACTATACCAGGTTCCCTCCACCACTGTACCAGGTTCCCTCCACCACTATACCAGGTTCCCTCCACCACTATACCAGGTTCCCTCCACCACTGTACCAGGTTCCCTCCACCACTATACCAGGTTCCCTCCACCACTGTACCAGGTTCCCTCCACCACTATACCAGGTTCCCTCCACCACTGTACCAGGTTCCCTCCACCACTAGACCAGGTTCCCTCCACCACTATACCAGGTTCCCTCCACCACTGTACCAGGTTCCCTCCACCACTATACCAGGTTCCCTCCACCACTGTACCAGGTTCCCTCCACCACTAGACCAGGTTCCCTCCACTACTAGATTAGGTTTCCTCCACCACTAGACCAGGTTCCCTCCACTACTAGATTAGGTTTCCTCCACCACTAGACTAGGTTCCGTCTACCATAGAGCAGAACCCCTCACCTTTCCATCAGACTGTAACATATCTGAAAAAAAAATAAAATTCAACACGACTGTTGGTGCCTCAGTCAGTGGATGTTAGATGACTGACACAGGGCGCAGCTTAAGTTTATAATGCGGCTAAAAACCAATGTTGAAGATCTGAAGCTAATCACAAGGGACGTATACTAGTTATCCCATGGAATCCAATATCCCATTTTCCTCAATAAAATGCTAAATCGACCCCTACGCCGCCCAGAATAAATTCGAACTGACCACTAATATACATGCAAACTTTGGGGAATTTAAGCCAAACAGAAGAGGCTTTTTCCAGTTATCGCGCAGAGAATAGTATCACAGAATGCACCGGCACTTTAAGTTTGAAGCCCCTCTGATGTTGCATTCTCAAGGTATTAGTTTCAAGCCGATCAAAAAAGACATTCTCCTATAATTTGCTTTAAAAAAATGGTAAATTTAAAACACAAGGAAAAAGTGTGAGCTTCTATATGTAGGTGAGACGCAGGACAGGGGCGGTGACTCGAACCCCCCTTCACAAACAACTAGGAGAGCATACACACAAGACGCCAGGAACTAAAAACCTTAGTCGACTGCAGGTAAAGGAGCGGAGCCAGGAGCTGAGACTCGAGATCCCGTGACCACGAGTAAGTGGCTGAGAAAATAACTTAATGATGAGTCATGGATTATCACTTACAAGACTCACCACCACTTATAAGACGCACCACCACTTATAAGACTCACCACCACTTATAAAAACGCACCACCACTTATAAGACTCGCCACCACTTATAAGACTCACCACCACCTATAAAACGCACCACCACTTATAAGACTCACCACCACTTATAAGACTCACCACCACTTATAAGACGCACCACCACTTATAAGACTCACCAC
>NW_027195065.1:270000-297500 GCF_038502225.1 Cherax quadricarinatus
ACTGTGTCTTGTGGTCCCAACTGTGTCTTGTGGTCCCAACTGTGTCTTGAGGTTCCAACTGTGTCTTGTGGTCCCAACTGTGTCTTGTGGTCCCAACTGTGTCTTGTGGTCCCAACTGTGTCTTGTGGTCCCAACTGTGTCTTGTGGTCCCAACTGTGTCTTGTGGTCCCAACTGTGTCTTGAGGTCCCAACTGTGTCTTGTGGTCCCAACTGTGTCTTGAGGTTCCAACTGTGTCTTGTGGTCCCAACTGTGTCTTGAGGTTCCAACTGTGTCTTGTGGTCCCAACTGTGTCTTGAGGTCCCAACTGTGTCATGAGGTCCCAACTGTGTCTTGAGGTTCCAACTGTGTCTTGTGGTCCCAACTGTGTCTTGAGGTCCCAACTGTGTCTTGAGGTCCCAACTGTGTCTTGTGTTCCCAACTGTGTCTTGAGGTCCCAACTGTGTCTTGAGGTCCCAACTGTGTCTTGAGGTCCCAACTGTGTCTTGAGGTCCCAACTGTGTCTTGAGGTCCCAACTGTGTCTTGAGGTCCCAACTGTGTTTTGTGGTCCCAACTGTGTCTTGAGGTCCCAACTGTGTCTTGAGGTCCCAACTGTGTCTTGTGGTCCCAACTGTGTCTTGTGGTCCCAACTGTGTCTTGAGGTCCCAACAGTGTCTTGAGGTCCCAACTGTGTCTTGAGGTTCCAACTGTGTCTTGTGGTCCCAACTGTGTCTTGAGGTCCCAACTGTGTCTTGAGGTCCCAACTGTGTCTTGTGGTCCCAACTGTGTCTTGAGGTCCCAACTGTGTCTTGTGGTCCCAACTGTGTCTTGAAGTCCCAACTGTGTCTTGAGGTCCCAACTGTGTCTTGTGGTCCCAACTGTGTCTTGTGGTCCCAACTGTGTCTTGAGGTCCCAACAGTGTCTAGAGGTCCCAACTGTGTCTTGAGGTTCCAACTGTGTCTTGTGGTCCCAACTGTGTCTTGAGGTCCCAACTGTGTCTTGAGGTCCCAACTGTGTCTTGAGGTCCCAACTGTGTCTTGAGGTCCCAACTGTGTCTTGAGGTCCCAACTGTGTCTTGACGTCCCAACTGTGTCTTGTGGCCTCAACTGTGTCTTGTGGTCCCAACTGTGTCTTGTGGTCCCAACTGTGTCTTGTGGTCCCAACTGTGTCTTGAGGTTCCAACTGTGTCTTGTGGTCCCAACTGTGTCTTGTGGTCCCAACTGTGTCTTGAGGTTCCAACTGTGTCTTGTGGTCCCAACTGTGTCTTGTGGTCCCAACTGTGTCTTGTGGTCCCAACTGTGTCTTGTGGTCCCAACTGTGTCTTGTGGTCCCAACTGTGTCTTGTGGTCCCAACTGTGTCTTGAGGTCCCAACTGTGTCTTGTGGTCCCAACTGTGTCTTGAGGTTCCAACTGTGTCTTGTGGTCCCAACTGTGTCTTGAGGTTCCAACTGTGTCTTGTGGTCCCAACTGTGTCTTGAGGTCCCAACTGTGTCATGAGGTCCCAACTGTGTCTTGAGGTTCCAACTGTGTCTTGTGGTCCCAACTGTGTCTTGAGGTCCCAACTGTGTCTTGAGGTCCCAACTGTGTCTTGTGTTCCCAACTGTGTCTTGAGGTCCCAACTGTGTCTTGAGGTCCCAACTGTGTCTTGAGGTCCCAACTGTGTCTTGAGGTCCCAACTGTGTCTTGAGGTCCCAACTGTGTCTTGAGGTCCCAACTGTGTTTTGTGGTCCCAACTGTGTCTTGAGGTCCCAACTGTGTCTTGAGGTCCCAACTGTGTCTTGTGGTCCCAACTGTGTCTTGTGGTCCCAACTGTGTCTTGAGGTCCCAACAGTGTCTTGAGGTCCCAACTGTGTCTTGAGGTTCCAACTGTGTCTTGTGGTCCCAACTGTGTCTTGAGGTCCCAACTGTGTCTTGAGGTCCCAACTGTGTCTTGTGGTCCCAACTGTGTCTTGAGGTCCCAACTGTGTCTTGTGGTCCCAACTGTGTCTTGAAGTCCCAACTGTGTCTTGAGGTCCCAACTGTGTCTTGTGGTCCCAACTGTGTCTTGTGGTCCCAACTGTGTCTTGAGGTCCCAACAGTGTCTTGAGGTCCCAACTGTGTCTTGAGGTTCCAACTGTGTCTTGTGGTCCCAACTGTGTCTTGAGGTCCCAACTGTGTCTTGAGGTCCCAACTGTGTCTTGAGGTCCCAACTGTGTCTTGAGGTCCCAACTGTGTCTTGAGGTCCCAACTGTGTCTTGTGGTTCCATCTCTGTCTTGTGGTTCCATGTGTGTCGTGTGGCCCCATCTGTGTTCTGTGGTCCCATCTGTGTCTTGTGGTCCCATCTGTGTCTTATTGGTCCCAGCTGTGTCTTGAGGTCCCATCTGTCTTGTGGTACCATCTGTGTCTTGTGGTTGCATCTGTGTCTTATGGTCCCAGCTGTGTCTTGAGGTCCCATCTGTGTCATGTGGCACCAAGGGGGTTACATTCCTTTTAGGTGTTACATTCCCTTTAATGTTACATTCTTTTAGGTGTTACATTCTTCGGGGTTACATTCTTCCCGGGGTTTAAATTTTTCAGGTGTTACATTCCCTTTAGATGTTAATTCTTTTAGGTGTTCATTTTCAGATGTTTCATTCCCTTTTGGTGTTACATTCCCTTCCCGGTGTTAAATTTTTTCCAAAGGGGTTACATTCTTCAGGGGGGTACATTTTTCAGGTGTTAAATTTTTCACGGGTTTCATTCCCTTTTGGTGTTACATTCTTCCCGGGTTTAAATTCCCTTTTGAAGTTACATTCTTTGGGGGTTCATTCTTAATTTAGTTACATTCTTTGGGTGTTAATTCTTCCCGGGTTCCATTCTTTTAGGTTTTACATTCCCTTCCCAATTTTTACATTCTTGGTGTTTTATTCTTCAGGTGATTCTTCCCGACGTTTTAATTTCCCCAGGTGTTTTATTCTTAGGTGTTACATCCCAAGGGGGCCAAACTTTAGGTGTTTACTTCTTCAGGTGTTACATTATCAGGGGTTGATTTTTCAGGTGTTACATTCTTTAAAAGGGGTTTTTTTTGGGGTTACATTTTTCATGATTTCATTTTCAGGTGTTACATTTTTCAAGTGTTACATTCTTCAGGTGTTACATTCTTCAGGTGTTGCATTTTTAGGTGTTTTCATTCTTTTGGTGTTACACTTCAGGTGTTACATTTTAGATGTTTTTCCTTTTAGGGGTTACATTTTTCAGTGCCATTCCCTTTAGATCTTTATTTTTCAGGTGTTACATTCCCCTTTTGGGTACATTTTTCAGGTGTTTTCATTCTTCCGGTTACATTCTACATGTTCATTTTTCCGGTGTTACATTCTTTTAGGTGTTGGGATTCTACAGGGTTAACATTCCTTTTAGGTGTTACATTCCCTTTAGGGGGTTACATTCTTTAGAATTTTCACCGATTTTACAATTTTTCAGGTGTTAAATTTTCCCTTTAGGTGTTAATTCTTTTAGGTGTTACATTCTTCATGTTACATTCTTCAGGTGTTACATTATTTTTGGGGGTTCCATTTCTTCAGATTTTTTACTTTTTAAAGTGTTACATTTTTCAGGTGTTACAAATTTTTCAGATGTTACATTCTTCAAAGGGACATTCTTCCGTATTTAATTGTTCAGGTGTTACATTTTCGGTGTTACATTCAAGGGGTTAATTTTTTTTCAAAATTTTACATTCTTCAGGGGGTTACATTCTTCTGGGGTTTTCATTCTTCCCGGGTTACATTCTTCAGGTGTTTTAAATTTTTTCCCGCCGTTCATTCTTCAATTTTTATATTTTTTTAGGTGTTACATTTTAAGGGGTCAAATTCTTTTAGGTGTTACATTCTTCAGGTGTTGATTTTCAGATTTTTCCTTCAGGTGTTACATTTTCAGGTGTTTTTAAATTTTTCAGGTTTTTACCCTTCTTCAGGGGGGGTTTTTTTTTTTTCGGTTTTTAATTTTTTCTATTAAATTTTTCATGTGTTACATTCTTTAGGGGTTTTAATTTTTCAGGTATTACATTTTTCGTGTTTTCTTTTAGGTGTTACAATCTTTAGGAGTTCATTCTTTAGGTGTTCATTCTTCAGGTGTTACATTCTTCAACTGTTACATTCTTCTGGTGTTTAAACCCTTAAAAGGGGGTTCCCTTTTGGTACATTTTCAGGGGTTTCATTCTTCTGGGGGTTTTTCATTCCCTTTAGGGTTTTTTTCCCCCCGGGGGTTTCATTCTTCTTTAATTCTTCGGGGGTTACATTCTTCCCGGTGTTACATTCTTTTAAGGGGTAAACATTCTTCGGTGTTACATTTTTGGGTTAAATTCTTCGAGTTACATTTTTCAGGGGTTTTCTTTTTAGGGGATACATTCTTCCCCGTTTCTTTTCAGGTGTTAATTCTTTTAGGGGTTAAAATTCTTCATGTGTTACATTCTTCAGGTGTTTCTTTATAAATTAGACACCGGGCAACTCTTTTTATCTTTATTGGGGGAAACGTTTCCCCCACAGTGGCTTTTCAGTCCATACAAAGGGGGAATCTTAAAAAACGGGGGGAAAAGAGGAACCCGGGCCCCCAACCCTTGAGTCGATGTGGTGTCCATCAATCTTGAATAGAATACGGATTGGGGCTGGGAAGGATTATAAACCAATTTGGGAGGAGAGGGTGGTCCCGTGGTTAAAAATTTGTTCAATGTTTAAATAGGTGGTCCCAAAGGGAAAAGGCAAACGGAAAATTTCCCGGATTAAGATCCCAAGAAGTTGCAGGCCCAAAGGTTTTTGATTTAAGGTTTAAAAAACCGAAAGTTGATAAAAATTTGACACAAGGCAACCTTCGCATTGTCTTTTATCAACATGTCTTCTCTGAACCATTCATCTTTCAAAAATGTTTCATTCTTCATGTTTTTCTTCGGAGTTACTTTTTTGGTGTTACATTTTTTCCCGGTGTTTTGTTTTTCAAGGGTTTCATTCTTCAGGTGTTTATTCTTTTAAAACATTCTTCGGGGGAAAATTCTTAGGTGTTACATTTTTTTCAGGTGTTACGTTCTTCAGGGGTTTCCCTTTTGGAGTTACGCCCCTTTAGGTGTTACATTCCTTTGGGGGTTACATTCTTTTGGGGTTAAATTTTCAGGTGAAAATTCTTCAGGAGTTTCATTCTTCAGGGACATTCTTCCCGGAGTTCATTCTTCAGGTGTTTTTTATTCCCGGTTAACATTCCCTTCCCGGTGTTACATTCTTTTAGGTGTTACATTCTTCAAGGTTTCTTTTAGGTTTAAAATTCCCAGGGTAACATTCTTCGGTGTTACATTCTTCAGGGGTTGGGATTCTTTTAGGGTTACATTTTTCCGGTGTTACTCTTTAGGAGTTAAACCCACGTGTTACATTTTTCGTGCCACATTTTTCCTTTAGTGCTTCCAGGTGTTCATTTTTTCCGGGGGTTTTCATTCTTTTGTTGTTTCACCTTTTTTGGGTTTTTTGATTCTTCGGGGGTTACATTTTTTCCCGGTGCCATTCTTCCCGGGTTAGTTCCGGTGTTACATTCTTCGGGTTAATTTTTAGGTGTTAAATTTTTTGGTGATTCTTTGGGGTTTTTATTTTTTCAGGTGTTGATTCTTTTGGGGGTTCATCCCTTCAGGTGTTTTAAATTTTTTCCCGGGGTTACATTCTTCCCGGGGTTTTCTTCGGTGTTAATTTTTCCCGGGTTACATTCTTCAGGTGTTTTTCTTCAGGGAATTTCTCTTTCCCGGGTTGTTGCTTCTTCAGGTGTTACATTCTTCAGGTGTTACATTTTTCAGGTGTTCATTTTCAGGGGTTACATTCTTCAGAGTTACATTCTTCAGGTGTTACATTTTTCCCGGTGTTCATTCTTCAGGTGTTTCAAATTTTTCGGGGTTTTCATTCTTCAGGTGTTAATTTTTTAAAGGGGTTAATTCTTCGGGTTTCATTCCTTTTAGGGGTTTTGTTCTTCAGATGTTACATTCTTCAGGTGTTACATTCTTCAGATGTTACATTGTTCAGGTGTTACATTGTTCAGGTGTTACATTCTTCAAGGTGTTACATTCTTCAGGTGTTACATTCTTCAGGTGTTACATTCTTCAGGTGTTACATTCTTCAGGTGTTACATTCTTCAGGTGTTACATTCTTCAGCTGTTACATTCTTCAGGTGTTATATTTTTCAGGTGTTACATTCTTCAGGTGTCACAGTCTTCAGGTGTTACATTCTTCAGGTGTTGCATTCTTCAGATGTTACATTCTTCAGGAGTTACATTCTTCAGGTGTTACATTCTTCAGGTGTTACATTCTTCAGGTGTTACATTCTTCAGGTGTTACATTCTTCAGGTATTACATTCTTCATGTGTTACATTCTTCAGGTGTTACATTCTTCAGGTATTACATTCTTCAGGTGTTACATTCTTCAGGTGTTACAATCTTCAGGAGTTACATTCTTCATGTGTTACATTCTTCAGGTGCTACATTCTTCAACTGTTACATTCTTCTGGTGTTACATTCTTCAGGTGTTACCTTCTTCAAATGGTACGTTCTTCAGGTGTTACATTCTTCTGGTGTTGCATTCTTCAGGTGTTACATTCTTCAGGTGTTACATTCTTCAGGTGTTACATTCTTCAGGTGTTACATTCTTCAGGTGTTACATTCTTCAAGTGTAACATTCTTCAGGTGTTACATTCTTCAGGTGTTACATTCTTCAGGAGTTACATTCTTCAAGTGTTACATTCTTCAGGTGTTACATTCTTCAGGTGTTACATTCTTCAAATGGTACGTTCTTCAGGTGTTACATTCTTCAGGTGTTACATTCTTCAGGTGTTACATTCTTCAAGTGTTACATTCTTCAGGTGTTAAATTCTTCAGGTGTAACATTCTTCAGGTGTTACATTCTTCAGGTGTTACATTCTTCAGGTGTTACATTCTTCAGGTGTTACATTCTTCAGGAGTTACATTCTTCACGTGTTACATTCTTCACGTGCTACATTCTTCAGGTGTTACATTCTTCAGGTGTTACATTCTTCAGGTGTTACATTCTTCAGGTGTTACATTCCTCAGGTGTTACATTCTTCAGGTGTTACATTCTTCAGGTGCTACATTCTTCAGGAGTTACATTCTTCAGGTGTTACATTCTTCAGGTGTTACATTCTTCAGGAGTGTTACATTCTTCAGGTGTTACATTCTTCAGTTACATTCTTCAAGTGTTACATTCTTCAGGTGTTACATTCTTCAGGAGTTACATTCTTCAGGTGTTACATTCTTCAGGTGTTACATTCTTCAGGTGTTACATTCTTCAGGTGTTACATTCTTCAGGTGTTACATTCTTCAGGTGTTACATTCTTCAGGTGTTACATTCTTCAGGTGTTACATTCTTCAGGTGCTACATTCTTCAGGAGTTACGTTCTTCAGGTGTTACATTCTTCAGGTGTTACATTCTTCAGGTGTTACATTCTTCAGGTGTTACATTCTTCAGGTGTTACATTCTTCAGGTGTTACATTCTTCAGGTGTTACATTCTTCAGGCGTTACATTCTTCAGGTGTTACATTTACATTCTTCAGGTGTTACATTCTTCAGGTTACATTCTTCAAGAGTTACATTCTTCAGGTGTTACATTCTTCAGGTGTTACATTCTTCAGGTGTTACATTCTTCAGGTGTTACATTCTTCAGGTGTTACATTCTTCAGGTGTTACATTCTTCAGGAGTTACATTCTTCAGGTGTTACATTCTTCAGGTGTTACATTCTTCAAATGTTACATTCTTCAGGTGTTACATTCTTCAGGTGTTACATTCTTCAGGTGTTAAATTCTTCAGGTGTTACATTCTTCAGGTGTTACATTCTTCAGGTGTTACATTCTTCAGGTGTTACATTCTTCAGGTGTTACATTCTTCAGGTGTTACATTCTTCAGGTGTTACATTCTTCAGGTGTTACATTCTTCAGGTGTTACATTCTTCAGGTGTTACATTCTTCAGGTGTTACATTCTTCAGGGTGTATTACATTACATTCTTCAGGTGTTACATTCTTCAGGTGTTACATTCTTCAGGTGTTACATTCTTCAGGTGTTACATTCATTTCAGGTGTTACACATTCTTCAGGTGTTACATTCTTCAGGTGTTACATTCTTCAGGTGTTACATTCTTTGTTACATTCTTCAGGTGTTACATTCTTCAGGAGTTACATTCTTCAGGTGTGTTACATTCTTCAGGAGTTACATTCTTCAGGTGTTACATTCTTCAGGTGTTACATTCTTCACGTTCTTCAGGTGTTACATTCTTCACATTCAGGTGTTACATTCTTCAGGTGTTACATTCTTCAGGAGTTACATTCTTCATGTGTTACATTCTTCAGGTGTTACATTCTTCAGGTGTTACAGGTGTTATTCAGGTGTTACATTCTTCATGTGTTACATTCTTCAGGTGTTACATTCTTCAGGTGTTACATTCTTCAGGTGTTACATTCTTCAGGTGTTACATTCTTCAGGTGTTACATTCTTCAGGTGTTACATTCTTCAGATGTTACATTCTTCAGGAGTTACATTCTTAATGAGTTACATTCTTCAGGTGTTACATTCTTCAGGTGTTACATTCTTCAGGTGTTACATTCTTCAGGTGTTACATTCTTCAGGTGTTACATTCTTCAGGAGTTACATTCTTCAGGTGTTACATTCTTCAGGTGTTACATTCTTCAGGTGTTACATTCTTCACGTGTTACATTCTTCAGGTGTTACATTCTTCAGGTGTTACATTCTTCAGGTGTTACATTCTTCAGGAGTTACATTCTTCAGGTGTTACATTCTTCAGGTGTTACATTCTTCAGGTGTTACATTCTTCAGGTGTTGCATTCTTCAGGTGTTACATTCTTCAGATGTTACATTCTTCAGGTGTTACATTCTTCAGGTGTTACATTCTTCAGGTGTTACATTCTTCAGGTGTTACATTCTTCAGGTATTACATACTTCAGGAGTTACATTCTTCAGGTGTTACATTCTTCAGTTACATTCTTCACATTCTTCAAGTGTTACATTCTTCAGGTGTTACATTCTTCAAGTGTTACATTCTTCAGGTGTTACATTCTTCAGGTGTTGCATTCTTCAGGTGTTACATTCTTCAGGTGTTACATTCTTCAGGTGTTACATTCTTCAGATGTTTCATTCTTCAGGTGTTACATTCTTCAGGTGTTGCATTCTTCAGATGTTACATTCTTCAGGTGTTACATTCTTCTGGTGTTACATTCTTCAGGTTTTACATTCTTCAAGTGTTACATTCTTCAGGTGTTACATTCTTCAGGTGTTACATTCTTCAGGTGTTGTATTCTTCAGGTGTTACATTCTTCAGGTGTTACATTCTTCAGGTGTTACATTCTTCAGGTGTTACATTCTTCAGGTGTTACATTCTTCAGGTGTTACATTCTTCAGGTGTTACATTCTTCAGGTGTTACATTCTTCAGGTGTTACATTCTTCAGGTGTTACATTCTTCAGGTGTTACATTCTTCAGGTGTTACATTCTTCAGGTGTTACATTCTTCAGGTGTTACATTCTTCAGATGTTACATTCTTCAGGTGTTACATTCTTCAGATGTTACATTCTTCAGGTGTTACATTCTTCAGGTGTTACATTCTTCAAGGTGTTACATTCTTCAGGTGTTACATTCTTCAGGTGTTACATTCTTCAGGTGTTACATTCTTCAGGTGTTACATTCTTCAGGTGTTACATTCTTCAGGTGTTACATTCTTCAGGTGTTACATTCTTCAGGTGTTACATTCTTCAGGTGTTACATTCTTCAGGTGTTACATTCTTCAGGTGTTACATTCTTCAGGTGTTACATTCTTCAGGTGTTACATTCTTCAGGTGTTACATTCTTCAGGTGTTACATTCTTCAGGTGTTACATTCTTCAGGTGTTACATTCTTCAGGTGTTACATTCTTCAGGTGTTACATTCTTCAGGTGTTACATTCTTCAGGTGTTACATTCTTCAGGTGTTACATTCTTCAGGTGTTACATTCTTCAGGAGTTACATTCTTCAGGTGTTACATTCTTCAGGTGTTACATTCTTCAGGTGTTACATTCTTCAGGTGTTACATTCTTCAGGTGTTACATTCTTCAGGTGTTACATTCTTCAGGTGTTACATTCTTCAGGTGTTGCATTCTTCAGGTGTTACATTCTTCAGGTGTTACATTCTTCAGGTGTTACATTCTTCAGGTGTTACATTCTTCAGGTGTTACATTCTTCAGGTGTTACATTCTTCAGGTGTTACATTCTTCAGGTGTTACATTCTTCAGGTGTTACATTCTTCAAGTGTTACATTCTTCAGGTGTTACATTCTTCAGGTGTTACATTCTTCAGGTGTTACATTCTTCAGGTGTTACATTCTTCAGGTGTTACATTCTTCAGGTGTTACATTCTTCAGGTGTTACATTCTTCAGGTGTTACATTCTTCAGGTGTTACATTCTTCAGGTGTTACATTCTTCATGTGTTACATTCTTCAGGTGTTACATTATTCAGGTGTCACATTCTTCAGATGTTACATTCTTCAGGTGTTACATTCTTCAGGTGTTACATTCTTCAGATGTTACATTCTTCAGGTGTTACATTCTTCAGATGTTACATTGTTCAGGTGTTACATTGTTCAGGTGTTACATTCTTCAAGGTGTTACATTCTTCAGGTGTTACATTCTTCAGGTGTTACATTCTTCAGGTGTTACATTCTTCAGGTGTTACATTCTTCAGGTGTTACATTCTTCAGCTGTTACATTCTTCAGGTGTTATATTTTTCAGGTGTTACATTCTTCAGGTGTCACATTCTTCAGGTGTTACATTCTTCAGGTGTTGCATTCTTCAGATGTTACATTCTTCAGGTGTTACATTCTTCAGGTGTTACATTCTTCAGGTGTTACATTCTTCAGGTGTTACATTCTTCAGGTGTTACATTCTTCAGGTATTACATTCTTCATGTGTTACATTCTTCAGGTGTTACATTCTTCAGGTATTACATTCTTCAGGTGTTACATTCTTCAGGTGTTACAATCTTCAGGAGTTACATTCTTCAGGTGTTACATTCTTCAGGTGTTACATTCTTCAACTGTTACATTCTTCTGGTGTTACATTCTTCAGGTGTTACATTCTTCAAATGGTACATTCTTCAGGTGTTACATTCTTCTGGTGTTGCATTCTTCAGGTGTTACATTCTTCAGGTGTTACATTCTTCAGGTGTTACATTCTTCAGGTGTTTCATTCTTCAGGTGTTACATTCTTCAAGTGTAACATTCTTCAGGTGTTACATTCTTCAGGTGTTACATTCTTCAGGAGTTACATTCTTCAGGAGTTACATTCTTCAGGAGTTACATTCTTCAAGTGTTACATTCTTCAGGTGTTACATTCTTCAGGCGTTACATTCTTCATGTGTTACATTCTTCAGGTGTTTCATTCTTCAGGTGTTACATTCTTCAGGTGTTACATTCTTCAGGTGTTACATTCTTCAGGTATTACATTCTTCAGGTGTTACATTCTTCAGGAGTTACATTCTTCAGGTGTTACATTCTTCAGGTGTTACGTTCTTCAGGTGTTCCATTTTCAGGAGTTATGTTCTTCAGGTGTTACATTCTTCAGGTGTTACATTCTTCAGGTGTTACATTCTTCAGGTGATACATTCTTCAGGAGTTTCATTCTTCAGGTGTTACATTCTTCAGGAGTTACATTCTTCAGGTGTTACATTCTTCAGGTGTTACATTCTTCAAGTGTTACATTCTTCAGGTGTTACATTCTTCAGGTGTTACATTCTTCAGGTGTTACATTCTTCAGGTGTTACATTCTTCAGGTGTTACATTCTTCAGGTGTTACATTCTTCAGGAGTTACATTCTTCAAGTGTTACATTCTTCAGGTGTTACATTCTTCAGGTGTTACATTCTTCAGGTGTTACATTCTTCAGGTGTTACATTCTTCAGGAGTTACATTCTTCAGGTGTTACATTCTTCAGGAGTTACATTCTTCAGGTGTTACATTCTTCAGGTGTTACATTCTTCAGGTGTTACATTCTTCAGGTGTTACATTCTTCAGGTGTTACATTCTTCAGGTGTTACATTCTTCAGGTGTTACATTCTTCAGGAGTTACATCCTTCTTTGTTACATTCTTCAGGTGTTACATTCTTCAGGTGTTACATTCTTCAGGTGTTACATTCTTCAGGAGTTACATTCTTCAGGTGTTACATTCTTCAGGAGTTACATTCTTCAGGTGTTACATTCTTCAGGTGTTACATTCTTCAGGTGTTACATTCTTCAGGTGTTATATTCTTCAGGAGTTACATTCTTCAAGTGTTACATTTTTCACGTGCTACATTCTTCAGGTGTTACATTCTTCAGGTGTTACATTCTTCAGGTGTTACATTCTTCAGGTGTTACATTCTTCAGGTGTTACATTCTTCAGGTGTTACATTCTTCAGGTGCTACATTCTTCAGGAGTTACGTTCTTCAGGTGTTACATTCTTCAGGAGTTACATTCTTCAGGTGTTACATTCTTCAGGTGTTACATTCTTCAGGAGTTTCATTCTTCAGGTGTTGCATTCTTCAGGAGTTACATTCTTCAGGTGTTACATTCTTCAGGTGTTACATTCTTCAGGAGTTACATTCTTCAGGTGTTACATTCTTCAGGAGTTACATTCTTCAGGTGTTACTTTCTTCAGGAGTTACATTCTTCAGGTGTTACATTCTTCAGGTGTTACATTCTTCAGGTGTTACATTCTTCAGGTGTTACATTCTTCAGGTGTTACATTCTTCAGGTGTTACATTCTTCAGGTGTTACATTCTTCAGGTGTTACATTCTTCAGGTGTTACATTCTTCAGGTGTTACATTCTTCAGGTGTTACATTCTTCAAGTGTTACATTCTTCAGGTGTTACATTTTCAGGTGTTACATTCTTCAGGTGTTACATTCTTCAGGTGTTACATTCTTCAGGTGTTACATTCTTCAGGTGTTACATTCTTCAGGAGTTACATTCTTCAGGTGTTACATTCTTCAGGTGTTACATTCTTCAGGTGTTACATTCTTCAGGTGTTACATTCTTCAGGTGTTACATTCTTCAGGTGTTACATTCTTCAGGTGTTACATTCTTCAGGTGTTACATTCTTCAGGTGTTACATTCTTCAGGTGTTACATTCTTCAGGTGTTACATTCTTCAGGTGTTACATTCTTCAGGTGTTACATTCTTCAGGTGTTACATTCTTCAGGTGTTACATTCTTCAGTGTTACATTCTTCAGGTGTTACAGTCTTCACGTGTTACATTCTTCAGGTGTTACATTCTTCAGGTGTTACATTCTTCAGGTGTTACATTCTTCAGGTGTTACATTCTTCAGGTGTTACATTCTTCAGGTGTTACATTCTTCAGGTGTTACATTCATCAGGTGTTACATTCTTCAGGTGTTACATTCTTCAGGTGTTACATTCTTCAGGTGTTACATTCTTCAGGTGTTACATTCTTGAGGTGTTACATTCTTCAGGAGTTACATTCTTCAGGTGTTACTTCAGGTGTTACATTCTTCAGGTGTTACATTCTTCAGGTGTTACATTCTTCATGTGTTTCTTTCTTCAGGTGTTACATTCTTCAGGTGTTACATTCTTCCGCTGTTACATTCTTCAGGTGTTACATTCTTCAGGTGTTACATTCTTCAGGTGTTACATTCCTCATGTGTTACATTCTTCAGGTGTTACATTCTTCAGGTGTTACATTCTTCAAGTGTTACATTCTTCAGTTGTTACATTTTCAGGTGTTACATTCTTCAGGTGTTACATTCTTCAGGTGTTACATTCTTCAGGTGTTACATTCTTCAGGTGTTACATTCTCCAGGTGTTACATTCTTCAGGTTTTACATTCTTTGTGTTACATTCTTCAGGTGTTACATTCTTCAGGTGTTACATTCTTCAGGTATTACATTCTTCACTTGTTACATTCTTCAGGTGTTAGATTCTTCAGGTATTACATTCTTCAGGTGTTACATTCTTCAGGTGTTACATTCTTCAGGTGTTACATTCTTCAACTGTTACATTCTTCTGGTGTTACATTCTTCAGGTGTTACATTCTTCAAATGGTACATTCTTCAGGTGTTACATTCTTCAGGTGTTACATTCTTCAGGTGTTACATTCTTCAGGTGTTACATTCTTCAGGTGTTACATTCTTCAGGTGTTACATTCTTCAGGCGTTACATTCTTCAGGTGTTACATTCTTCAGGTGTTACATTCTTCAGGTGTTACATTCTTCAGGTGTTACATTCTTCAGGTGTTACATTCTTCAGGTGTTACATTCTTCAGGTGTTACATTCTTCAGGTGTTACATTCTTCAGGTGTTACATTCTTCAGGCGTTACATTCTTCAGGTGTTACATTCTTCAGGTGTTACATTCTTCAGGTGTTACATCTTCAGGAGTTACATTCTTCAGGTGTTACATTCTTCAGGAGTTACATTCTTCAGGTGTTACATTCTTCAGGTGTTACATTCTTCAGGTGTTACATTCTTCAGGTGTTACATTCTTCAGGTGTTACATTCTTCAGGTGTTACATTCTTCAGGTGTTACATTCTTCAGGTGTTACATTCCTCAAGTGTTACATTCTTCAGGTGTTACATTCTTCAGGTGTTACATTCTTCAGGTGTTACATTCTTCAGGTGTTACATTCTTCAGGTGTTACATTCTTCAGGTGTTACATTCTTCAGGTGTTACATTCTTCAGGTGTTACATTCTTCAGGTGTTACATTCTTCAGGTGTTACATTCTTCAGGTGTTACATTCTTCAGGTGTTACATTCTTCAGGTGTTACATTCTTCAGATGTTACATTCTTCAGGTGTTACATTCTTCAGGTGTTACATTCTTCAGGTGTTACATTCTTCAGGTGTTACATTCTTCAGGTGTTACATTCTTCAGGTGTTACATTCTTCAGGTTACATTCTTCAGGTGTTACATTTTTCAGGTGTTACATTCTTCAGGTGTTACATTCTTCAGGTTACATTCTTCAGGTGTTACATTCTTCAGGTGTTACATTCTTCAGGTGTTACATTCTTCAGGTGTTACATTCTTCAGGTGTTACATTCTTCAGGTGTTACATTCTTCAGGTGTTACATTCTTCAGGTGTTACATTCTTCAGGTGTTACATTCTTCAGGTGTTACATTCTTCAGGTGTTACATTCTTCAGGTGTTACATTCTTCAGGTGTTACACTCTTCAGGTGTTACATTCTTCAGGTGTTACATTCTTAAGGTGTTACATTCTTCAGGTGTTACATTCTTCAGGTGTTACATTCTTCAGGTGTTACATTCTTCAGGTTTTACATTCTTCAGGTGTTACATTCTTCAGGTGTTACATTCTTCAGGTGTTACATTCTTCAGGTGTTACATTCTTCAGGAGTTACATTCTTCAGGTGTTACATTCTTCAGGTGTTACATTCTTCAGGTGTTACATTCTTCAAGTGTTACATTCTTCAGGTGTTACATTCTTCAGGTGTTACATTCTTCAGGTGTTACATTCTTCAGGTGTTACATTCTTCAGGTGTTACATTCTTCAGGTGTTACATTCTTCAGGTGTTACATTCTTCAGGTGTTACATTCTTCAGGTGTTACATTCTTCAGGTGTTACATTCTTCAGGTGTTACATTCTTCAGGTGTTACATTCTTCAGGCGTTACATTCTTCAGGTGTTACATTCTTCAGGTGTAACATTCTTCAGGTGTTACATTCATCAGGTGTTACATTCTTCAGGTGTTACATTCTTCAGGTGTTACATTCTTCAGGTGTAACATACTTCAGGTGTTACATTCTTCATGTGTTATATTCTTCAGGTGCTACATTCTTCAGGTGTTACATTCTTCAGATGTTACATTCTTCAGGTGTTACATTCTTTAGGTGTTACATTCTTCAGGTGTTACATTCTTCAGGTGTTACATTCTTCAGGTGTTACATTCTTCAGGTGTTACATTCTTCAGGTGTTACATTCTTCAGGTGTTACATTCTTCAGGTGTTACATTCTTCAGGTGTTACATTCTTCAAGTGTTACATTCTTCAGGTGTTACATTCTTCAGGTGTTACATTCTTCAGGTGTTACATTCTTCAGGTATTACATTCTTCAGGTGTTACATTCTTCAGGTGTTACGTTCTTCAGGTGTTACATTCTTCAGGTGTTACATTCTTCAGGTGTTACATTCTTCAGGTGTTACATTCTTCAGGTGTTACATTCTTCAGGTGTTACATTCTTCAGGTGTTACATTCTTCTGGTGTTAAATTCTTCAAGTGTTACATTCTTCAGGAGTTACATTCTTCAGGTGTTACATTCTTCTGGTGTTAAATTCTTCAGATGTTACATTCTTCAGGTGTTACATTCTTCAGGTGTTACATTCTTCAGGTGTTACATTCTTCAGGTGTAATATTCTTCAGGTGTTACATTCTTCAGGTGTTACATTCTTCATGTGTTACACTCTTCAGATGTTACATTCTTCAGGTGTTGCATTCTTCAGGTGTTACATTCTTCAGGTGTTACATTCTTCAGGTGTTACATTCTTCAGGTTTTACATTCTTCAGGTGTTACATTCTTCAGGTTTTACATTCTTCAGGTGTAACATTCTTCAGGTGTTACATTCTTCAATTGTTACATTCTTCAAGTGTTACATTCTTCAGGTGTTACATTCTTCAGCTGTTACATTCTTCCGATGTTACATTCTTCAGGTGTTACATTCTTCAGGTGTTACATTCTTCAGGTGTTACATTCTTCAGGTGTTACATGCTTCAGGTGTTACATTCTTCAGGTGTTACATTCTTCAGGTGTAACATTCTTCAGGTGTTACATTCTTCAATTGTTACATTCTTCAGGTGCTACATTCTTCAGGTGTTACATTCTTCAGATATTACATTCTTCAGGTGTTACATTCTTCAGGTGTTACATTCTTCAGGTGTTACATTCTTCAGGTGTTACATTCATCAGGTGTTACATTCTTCAGATGTTACATTCTTCAGGTGTTACATTCTTCAGGTGTTACATTCTTCATGTGTTACATTCTTCAGGTGTTACATTCTTCAGGTGTTACATTCTTCAGGTGTTACATTCTTCAGGTGTTACATTCTTCAGGTGTTACATTCTTCAGGTGTTACATTCTTCATGTGTTACATTCTTCAGGTGTTACATTCTTCAGGTGTTACATTCTTCAGGAGTTACATTCTTCAATTGTTACATTCTTCAGATGTTACATTCTTCAGGTGTTACATTCTCCAGGTGTTACATTCTTCAGGAGTTACATTCTTCAGGTGTTACATTCTTCAGATGTTACATTCTTCAGGTGTTACATTCTTAAGGTGTTACATTCTTCAGGTGTTACATTCTTCAGGTGTTACATTCTTCAGGTGTTACACTCTTCAGGTGTTACATTCTTCAGGTCTTACATTCTTCAAGTGTTACATTCTTCAGGTGTTATATTCTTCAGGTGTTACATTCTCCAGGTGTTACATTCTTCAGGAGTTACATTCTTCAGGTGTTACATTCTTCAGATGTTACATTCTTTAGGTGTTACATTCTTAAGTTGTTACATTCTTCAGGTGTTACATTCTTCAGGTGTTACATTCTTCAGGTGTTACATTCTTCAGGTGTTACATTCTTCAGGTGTTACATTCTTCAGGTGTTACATTCTTCAGGTGTTACATTCTTCAGGTGTTACATTCTTCAGGTGTTACATTCTTCAGGTGTTACATTCTTCAGGTGTTACATTCTTCAGGTGTTACATTCTTCAGGTGTTACATTCTTCAGGTGTTACTTTCTTCAGGTGTTACATTCTTCAGGTGTTACATTCTTCAGGTGTTACATTCTTCAAGTGTTACATTCTTCAGGTGTTACATTCTTCAAGTGTTACATTCTTCAGGTGTTACATTCTTCAGGTGTTACATTCTTCAGGTGTTACATTCTTCAGGTGTTACATTCTTCGAGTGTTACATTCTTCAGGTGTTACATTCTTCAAGTGTTACATTCTTCAGGTGTTACATTCTTCAGGTGTTACATTCTTCAGGTGTTACATTCTTCAGGTGTTACATTCTTCAGGTGTTACATTCTTCAAGTGTTACATTCTTCAGGTGTTACATTCTTCAGGTGTTACATTCTTCAGGTGTTACATTCTTCAGGTGTTACATTCTTCAGGTGTTACATTCTTCAGGTGTTACATTCTTCAGGTGTTACATTCTTCAAGTGTTACATTCTTCAGGTGTTACATTCTTCAGGTGTTACATTCTTCAGGTGTTACATTCTTCAGGTGTTACATTCTTCAGGTGTTACATTCTTCAGGTGTTACATTCTTCAGGTGTTACATTGTTCAGGTGTTACATTCTTCAAGTGTTACATTCTTCAGGTGTTACATTCTTCAGGTGTTACATTGTTCAGGTGTTACATTCTTCAGGTGTTACATTCTTCAGGTGTTACATTGTTCAGGTGTTACATTCTTCAAGTGTTACATTCTTCAGGTGTTACATTCTTCAGGTGTTACATTCTTCAGGTGTTACATTGTTCAGGTGTTACATTCTTCAGGTGTTACATTCTTCAGGTGTTACATTGTTCAGGTGTTACATTGTTCAGGTGTTACATTCTTCAGGTGTTACATTCTTCAGGTGTTACATTCTTCAAGTGTTACATTCTTCAGGTGTGTAGAGAAGAGGGAAAGATTTTATTTTTTGTTTAGAAAAATAAGGAATGTAGGAAGCGAGGGAGGGAGAGATTAAGTGAGGGACAGAGAGAGAGAGAGAGAGAGAGAGAGAGAGAGAGAGAGAGAGAGAGAGAGAGCGACGGAAGGAGAGAGTGAGGGAGAGATGGAGGGAGGGAGAGGAGGGAGAGAGAAACTGTGAGGTGGAAGAGGAAGAAAGAGCGAGAGAGACAGAGAGAGAAGGAGTGAGGGAGGGAGGAAGGGGTAAAAGTAATAAGGAAGGAATTTAGAATAAAAAGTGGGAAAGATATAAGGATAAGTTGCAAGCTAGGAAAGAAGGAAGGAAGTAACGAAGGAAGGAAGGTAGGAAGGAAGGAAGGAAAGAAGGTAGGAAGGTAGGAAGGAAAGAAGAAAGGAAGGTAGGAAGGAAGGAAGGAAAGGAAAGGAAAAAAAGGAAGGAAGGGAAGGAAAATTTGGGAAGAAGGGAAAAGGAAAGGCGAAAGGGAAGGAAGGGGGAATGGGAAGGAGGAAGATTGGGGAAGGGAAGGGGGAAGGGGAAATTTGGAAGGGAAGGAGGAAAAAATAGGAAGGGGAAATGGGGAAAGGGGTGGGAAGGGAAGGGGAAAGGGAAAGGGAAGGGGGAAGGAAAAGGGAAAGGGAAGGAAGGTAGAAAAAGGGAAAGGGAAAGGGAAAGAAAGGAAAAGAAAAATGAAGGGGTGGGGGGAAGGTAAAAAGGAGGGAAGGGGAATAGGAAGGAAGGAAGGAAGGACGGGGGGAAGTAAGGGGAAAGGGGGGAAAGGGGGTTGGGGGGGAAGGGGAAAAAAAAGGAAAAAGGTAAAGGGAAGGGGGAAGGGAAAGGGAAAGGGAAGGGACGGAAGGGAAAGGGGGAAGGTGGGAAAGGGAAAAAAGAATGGGAAAGGGAAAGGAAAAAGGGAAAAAAAGGAAGGAAAACGAAAAGGGAGGAAAGGGAGGAAGATAAAAAGGGGAAAAGGAAGGGGAAAGGGAGGAAAGGGAAAAAGGAAGGGAAAAGGGGGGGGTTGTTAAAAAAAGGGAAAGGAAGGGGAAGGTAGGAAGGAGGAAGGAAGGAAGGAAAAGGGTGGGGAAAGGGAAAACAGGAAGGCAGGGAAAGGGAAAAAAGGGGAAAGGGAAAGGGGAAGGGGGAAGGGAAAGGGAAAGGAAAGGGGGAGGGGAAAAGGTAAGGAAGGGAAGGAAGGAAGGGGAGGAAGGGAAAGAAGAAAGGAAGGGAAAGAGGTTTTGGGAAAAGGGAAAGGGAAAAATGGTGGGGAAAGGGAAAGGGAAAGGGAAAGGGAAAGGGAAAAAAAAGGAGGAATGTAGGAAGGAAGGAAGGAGGGAAGGAAAGACGGAAGTTAGGGATGAAGGAAGTAAGATATGAAAGAAGGAAGGAAGGAAGGAAGAAAGTTTGATAGGAAGGAAGGAAGGTAGGAAGGTATGGAGTAAGGAAGGAAAGTAGGAAGGTAGGAAGGAAGGAAGGAAGGAAGGAAGGAAGGAAGGAAGGATGGAAGAAAGGATGGTAGGAAGGAAGGAAGGAAGGTATGAAGGAAGGAAGGAAGGTAGGAAGGACTGAAGGAAGGTAGGAAGGAAGGAAGGAAAGAAGGATGGAAGGAAGATAGGAAGGAAGGAAGGAATGAAGGAAGGAAGGAATGAAGGAAGGTAAGAAGGAAGGGAGGAAGGAAGGAAGTAAGGAAGGTAGAAAGGAAGACAGGAAGGAAGAAAGGAAGGAAGGAAGGAAGGTAGGAAGGAAGGAAGGTAGGAAGCAAGGCAGGAAGCAAGGTAGGAAGGAAGGAAGGAAGGTAGTAAGGAACGACGGAAGGAAGGAAAGAAGGTAGGAAGGAAAGAAGGTAGGAAGGAAGGAAGGAAGGAGGAAAGGAAGGAAAGAAGGAATGTAGGAAGGAAGGAAGGAGGGAAGGAATGAAGGAAGTTAGGAATGAAGGAAGGAAGGTACGAAAAAAAGAAGGAAGGAAGTTAGAAAGGAAGGAAGGATGGAAGGTATGGAGTAAGGAAGGAAAGTAGGAAGGTAGGAAGGAAGGAAGAAAGGATGGTAATAAGGAAGGAAGGAAGGTATGAACGAAGGAAGGAAGGTAGGAAGGACTGAAGGAAAGTAGGAAGGAAGGAAAGAAGGATGGAAGGAAGATAGGAAGGAAGGAAGAAATGAAGGAAGGAATGAAGGAAGGTAAGAAGGAAGGGAGGAAAGAAGGCAGGAAGGAAGGAAAGAAGAAAGGAAGGAAGGAAGGAAGGAAGAAGGAAGGAGGGAAGGGAGGAAGGAAGGAAGAAAGGGAGGGAGGAAGGTAGGAAGAAAGGAAGGAAAGAAGGTAGGAAGGAAGGAAGGAAGAAAAGAAGGAAGGAAGGAAAGAAGGTAGGAAGGAAGGAAAGAAGGAAGGAAGGAAAGAAAGAAGGAAGGAAGGAAGGAAGATAGGAAGGAAGGAAGGAAGGTAGTAAGGAAGGAAAGAAGGTAGAAAGGAAGGAAGGAAGAAAAGAAGAAAGGAAGGAAGGAAGGAAAGAAGGTAGGAGGGAAGGAAGAAAAGAAGGAAGTTAGAAAAGAAGGAAGGAAGAAAAGAAGGAAGGAAGGAAGGTAGGAAAGAAGGTAGGAAGGAAGGAAGGAAGAAAAGAAATAGGAAGGAAGAAAGAAAAGAAGGAAGGAAGGAAAGAAGGTAGGAAGGATGAAAAGAAGGTAGGATGGAAGGAAGAAAAGAAGGAAGAAAGAAAGGAAAGAAGGTAGGAAGGAAGGAAAGAAGAAAAGAAGGAAGGGAGGAAGAAAAGAAGGAAGGAAGGAAGAAAAGAAGGAAGGAAAAAAAGAAGGTAGGAAGGAAGGAAGGGAGAAAAGAAGAAAGAAAAGAAGGAAGGAAGAAAAGAAGGAAGGAAGGAAAGAAGGTAGGAAGGATGGAAGGAAGGAAGGTAGTAAGGAAGGAAAGAAGGTAGAAAGGAAGGAAGGAAGAAAAGAAGAAAGGAAGGAAAGAAGGTAGGAGGGAAGGAAGAAAAGAAGAAAGTTAGAAAAGAAGGAAGGAAGAAAAGAAGGAAGGAAGGAAGGTAGGAAAGAAGGTAGGAAGGAAGGAAGGAAGAAAAGAAGTAGGAAGGAAGAAAGAAAAGAAGGAAGGAAGGAAAGAAGGTAGGAAGGAAGAAAAGAAGGTAGGAAGGAAGGAAGAAAAGAAGGAAGAAAGAAAGGAAAGAAGGTAGGAAGGAAGGAAGGAAGAAAAGAAGGAAGGAAGGAAGAAAAGAAGGAAGGAAGGAAGAAAAGAAGGAAGGAAAAAAAGAAGGTAGGAAGGAAGGGAGAAAAGAAGAAAGAAAAGAAGGAAGGAAGGAAGAAAAGAAGGAAGGAAGGAAAGAAGGCAGGAAGGATGGAAGGATGAAAAGAAGGTAGGAAGGGAGGAAGAAAGGAAGGAAGGAAGGAAAGAAGGTAGGAAGGAAGGAAGTAAGAAAAGAAGGAAGGAAGGAAGGAAGGTAAGAGAAGCTTGGTGGTAACTCTATACATAAATTAACTCTAACGATAATTCTCCAGGAATTATCCTCCAAGAATTATCATTTAGATAGTTTTTTAAGATTTTTTAATAACTTTTATTATTCTTATTATTTATCTGTCTGTCTCTCTCTCTTTAATAACTATGAATGATTCTGTGTTTAGTTTCGTTCTGTTCCGTATTCTCTCTCTCTTTCACATTTAAACTCCTCCTCTCTTACTTCCTCCCTTCTTCCCTCTTTTCTCTTCCTCTCTCATACCCATCTTACTTCGTTCTCTGCCTCCCTTCCACTTGATCTTCTTCTTCCTCACTTCTTTCTCCCTCTGTCCTTTTCGTATTTTTTTTTAGTATCGGGGACCCTCCCTACCTGGCAAGGGGTCCCTCCCTGCCTCACAGGGTCCCTCCCTGCCTCCCAGAGTCCCTCCCTGCCTCACAGGGTCCCTCCCTGCCTCCCAGGGTCCCTCCCTGCCTCACAGGGTCCCTCCTTGCCTCAAAAGGGTGCCTCCCTGCCTCACAGGGTCCCTCTCACCTGACAGGGTGCCTTCCTACCTGACAGGGTGCCTCCCTACCTGACAGCGTCCCGCCTCACCTGATCTGTCTTTTCGGGACCACTTAATACAAATAAAGACCTCGAAATGTTTTCTAATACGTGTGTTTTGATACGTAGGAAGCACAGGAGGTGCAGGTCCCTTCCTAGTGTCAGCAGATTATGCAGAGCAAGTTACTCCACAACTTGACGCCGGTGGCAGGAGTGTTGATGCTACATTATTGCAGATTGTTCCCTGCAACCTGTGTCTCTCTACTCAGAAAAGCCCAAGAAGAGGAAGAAGTTCTTGATAAGTCTGCTTTTCCTCTTGTTGATTGTTATTGTGATAGTTACTGGGCATTGTTAGTAGCACAACCCAGCACTATAGGTCTGCCATTTAAGTGCCAGAGTTGGTGGAACTTTCCTCCAGTGACAGTCTCCAGTGGCAGTCTCCAGTGGCAGTCTCCAGTGGCAGTCTCCAGTGGCAGTCTCCAGTGGCAGTCTCCAGTGGCAGTCTCCAGTGGCAGTCTCCAGTGGCAGTCTCCAGTGGCAGTCATCACTGCCAGTCTACAGTGGCACGTGCGAGCAAATACAATTAAGAGCTGCCCAGCAAGCAACTGATGCACCTAAGGAGGGATCACCTGACACCAGCAACAGCAACACAAACAACAACAATAACAACAGCACACCATTAGCTTGCCCATCTGGCTGGGTATCAGGTGGTCCCAGCCAGCTGCTCAGAACACTCAACACTGGTCTCCCAGTCATGGTACAACATCTCCCGTGCTTGTTCGTCCTCGTAAACCATGACAACATTGCCAGTCATCTCATGGTGAGATAAATCTGAATCAGAACACTGCAGTAAAAACACACTAATATACTGTTTTCCCACTAGTCAAAAATTTGCTGGTTATTTCTTACATATCAGATTACAAAATTAGAATTTTGATTTAGTTCCTTGTAAAGATCCTGGTATATATCAGTGATCCTTGAATTATAGAATGTTGGAAGTGTATTATTATAGCACAACCATTTTGCTGACATATCACCAGGTTTCTGGCTGCCCTCAAGAGTGAGCTGGACAGGTACCTGTAGCCAGTGCCGGATCAGCCGGGCTATGGTTCGTACTTTGGACTAGATGCGTCCAGCAGTAACAGCCTGGTTGATCAGGCCCTGATCCACCAGGAGGCCTGGTCAAGGACTGGTCCGCAGGGGCGTTGACCCCCGGAACATCCTCCAGGTAGACCAGTGGTGACCTGACACTATGACTGTCGTAATGAGAGTCACACAATTATATCTTTTGACCTCATCCTTGTAGAAATTACTCTCTCTCCTCTCATGTATTTATTCGCGCTTACTAATGAGATTGCGACTTGCTACGGCTTCATGTTTACGAACGAGATGACCACGTACCACACCTTCGTGCTTACGAACGCTCATTTCTCTTCAGGTGAGTGTCCTGGATCTGAAGTTAGTGTGGTGTTAAGCTTTATGTCAAGAGAGCGTCAGTGTCTGTTACTTGCTCTGTTATGTCAAGGAACTGTCTACTATCTGTTGTGTCGTGTCAAGGGACTGTCTGCTACCTACTGTGTCGCGTCAAGGGACTGTCTGCTACCTATTGTGTTGTGTCAAGGAACTGTCTGCTACCTGTTGTGTCGTATCAAGGGACTGTCTGCTACCTACTGTGTCGTGTCAAGGGACTGTCTGCTACCTGTTGTGTCGTGTCAAGGGGCTGTCTGCTACCTGTTGTGTCGTATCAAGGGACTGTCTGCTACCTGTTGTGTCGTGTCAAGGAACTGTCTGCTACCTATTGCGTTGTGTCAAGGGACTGTCTGCTACCTGTTGTGTCGTATCAAGGGACTGTCTGCTACCTGTTGTGTCGTATCAAGGGACTGTCTGCTACCTGGTGTGTCATGTCAAGGGGCTGTCTGCTACCTGTTGTCGTATCGCACTGATCATCAGATGGGTGTCTGCTACCGTGTTACCGTATCAAGGGACGTCTGCTACCAGCGTGTCGTGCAGACCGCTGCTACCTGTTGGTACGTGCAAGGGACTGTTTGCAGCACTCACGGTCGTATCGCACGCATCACGCACAAGGTGTCTTAAGCCGATGTTACTCTGTTGAAGGATGACCAAGCCAGGCACCAGCAGGGTACGGCGCACCAGCACCAGCAGAGTACGGCGCACCAGCAGGGTACGGCGCACCAGCACCAGCAGGGTACGGCGCACCAGCACCAGCAGAGTACGGCGGACCAGCACCAGCGGGGAGGCGCACCAGCACCAGGGGGAAACGGCGCACCAGCACCAGCAGAGTACGGCGGACCAGCACCAGCAGGGACGGCGCACCAGCAAGCGGGGACGGCGCACCAGCACCAGCAGGGCCGGCGCACCAGCCCAGAAAGGTACGGCGCCCCAGCGCCAGTAGGGCGCGCACCAGCACCAGCGAGTACGGCGCACCAGCACCAGCAGGGTACGGCGCACCCACCCAGAGGCATGTAGGCACCAGCACCAGCAAGGTACGCGCACCAGCACTAGCAGGGTACGGCGCACCAGCACCAGCAGGGACTGCGACCACCGTGACCAGCAGGGACGGCGCACCAGTGGGTCACGGCGCACCGAGCACCAGCAGGGTACGGCGCACCAGCAGGGCAGGGCGCACCACCTGGAGGGTCACGGCGCGCCACTGGTCGGTACCAGCACCAGCAGAGTACGGCGCACCAGCACCAGCAGGGTACGGCGCACCAGCACCAGCAGGGTACGGCGCACCAGCACTAGCACCAGCAGGGTACGGCGCACCAGCACCAGCAGGGTACGGCGCACCAGCGCCAGCAGGGTACGGCGCACCAGCACCAGCAGGGTACGGCGCACCAGCACCAGCAGGGTACGGCGCACCAGCACCAGCAGGGTACGGCGCACCAGCACCAGCAGGGTACGGCGCACCAGCACCAGCAGGGTACGGCGCACCAGCACCAGCAGGGTACGGCGCACCAGCACCAGCAGAGTACGGCGGACCAGCACCAGCAGGGTACGGCGCACCAGCACTAGCAGGGTACGGCGCACCAGCACCAGCAGGGTACGGCGCACCAGCACTAGCAGGGTACGGCGCACCAGCACCAGCAGGGTACAGCGCACCAGCGCCAGCAGGGTACGGCGCACCAGCACTAGCAGGGTACGGCGCACCAGCACCAGCAGGGTACGGCGCACCAGCAGGGTACGGCGCACCAGCAGGGTACGGCGCACCAGCACCAGCAGGGTACGGCGCACCAGCAGGGTACGGCGCACCAGCAGGGTACGGCGCACCAGCACCAGCAGGGTATGGCTCACCAACAGGGTGTGAAGCGGTCGTCAAGTCACGCCTCTCATCAACACACTATTAAAATGTCTCCATCAATGTTTTAAACAACAGTCGTATCCTCCAACAGCTGCTGGAGAAGTTTAAAAAAAAAGGTGGACCCAAACGTTGTATCGCCAACAACAGTGAAGGGAGAAAAAAGTGTATATTGCAGAACGAATATTTCTATTTTGACAACGTTACCCCGTCACACGCTCGATCTACAGCGTGTGACTTTTATTTATATATAAAAAATAATATTGTATTTGCAAGGTGGCTGACGTGATGGTAGTAAACACGCTACCATATGTGCTCTCCTGACCTGACACAATTAAAAATATTGACTCGGGACTTACGTTCTATCCCCTACATCTCTTGTGTGATGGAATATGACAGGGAGAACCAATACTGTGTGATGGAATATGACAGGGAGAACCAATACTGTGTGATGGAATATGACTGGGAAAACCCATCCTGTGTGATGGAACATAACAGAAACGTAACTAGCTTTTGTTTCCGCTGTGTAACTATCATATAGAACTGGGTATCCAATTCCACATGATATGCACATTTTATCTGATATGCATATTGGGTAGCATATCATAGAGAATTGGATATCCAGTTTTGTTAGATACACAGAGCTCCTTACAATAAGTGGAGGGAGAGCAGGAGATGAAAACATCCCAGGAGATGACGAAGCATCACGACACTGGAGGCTGCCTATGATGCTTCCGGTGGCACTCTTAGAGTGAGGTGCTTAGCGTCAGAAGATATCACACTGTACGTCTCTCCAGCTTGCAACGCAGCTGCTCCAGAAATAATACCTCAGGGAACAAACGTGCCGACGCGAGGCAAGTGTTTGTGTGTGTTTGACGTCAAGAAGGAAAGGGATAACGGTGAGAGCGTGCTAGCCGAGGATAAGTGGTAAAATAACCAGTGTAAGGATAGATAGTGTGTGTGTGTGGTAGCCGTCACTAGTTCCAGTGTGTGGTAGCTGTCACCTGTTGCAGTGTGTGGTAGCTGTCACCTGTTCCAGTGTGTGGTAGCTGTCACCTGCTCCAGTGTGCGTTGTAGCTGTCACCTGCTCCAGTGGGTGGTAGCTGTCACCTGTTCCAGTGTGTGGTAGCTGTCACCTGCTTCAATGTGTGGTGGTTGTCACCTGCTCCAGTGTGTGGTGGTTGTCACCTGCTCCAGTGTGTGGTGGCTGTCACCTGCTCCAGTGTGTGGTAGCTGTCACCTGTTCCAGTGTGTGGTAGCTGTCACCTGTTCAAGTGTGTGGTAGCTGTCACCTGTTCCAGTGTGTGGTGCCTGTCACCTGCTGCAGTGTGTGGTAGCTGTCACCTGTTCCAGTGTGTGGTGGTTGTCATCTGTTCCAGTGTGTGGTGGCTGTCACCTGCTCCAGTGTGTGGTAGCTGTCACCTGTTCCAGCGGGTGGTAGCTGTCACCTGTTCCAGTGTGTGGTAGCTGTCACCAAATCCAGAGTGTGGAAGCTGTCTCCTGTCCCAGTGTGTGTGTGGCAGCTGTCACCTGTTCCAGTGTGTGGTAGCTGTCGC
>NW_027195065.1:302500-332500 GCF_038502225.1 Cherax quadricarinatus
AAAACAACAGCAGCAACAAAACAACCACACAGCAGCAACAACAACAATACAAAAACAACAACAACAGCAACAAAACCACAACAAAAAAACAACAACCATACAGAGCAACAACAACAACAACAAAAAAACAAAAAAACAAAAAACAACAACAACAAAACAACAACTACTACAGCAGCAACAACAAAAAGCAGCAACAAAACAAACCACTACAGAGCAAAACAACAACTAAGAGCAACAACCAACAAAGCAGCAACAACAAAACCATACAGCAGCAACAACAACAACTCGCAGCAACAACAAAAACAGCAAAAACAACAACCACTACAGCAAAAAAAACAAAACTACAGCAACAAAAAACAAAAAAAAAAAAACTACAGCAACAAAACAACAACCACTACAGCACAAAACAACAACAACAACAACAAAACAAAACAAAACAACAACAACAACAACAAATACAAGAGCAACAAAACAACCAAGAGCAACAAAACAACAGCAGCAACAACAACAACCACACAGCAGCCCAAAAACAACTACAGCAGCAAAAAAAACAGCAGAAAACAACAACCACTACAGCACAAAAAAAACCAAGAGCAACAAACCCAAAACAGCAACAAAAAAAACAACAACAACAAAACAACAACAACAACACTACACCAACAACAAGAACACTACAGCAGCAACAACAACAACACAGCAGCAAAAAACAACAACAAAACAAAACAACAACAAAACAAAACTACAGCAACAAAAAAAACAACACAACAACAACAACAACAACACAGCAGAAAAAAAAAAACAACTACTACTATAACAACAACAACAAACAAAAAAACAAAAAACAAATGACAACAACAAAAAGGAATATAAAACAACCAAAAAACAAGAACATGAACAAGAAAGTAGAAGACAAAATAGACCAGAAGAAATTTCCCCAAACCGATAACCCCGATTTCCCCGGGGAACCCAGGGAACCCAGGGAACCCAGGGAAACCAGGGAGCCCCGGTAAAAAAGGGGAACCCGGGGGCCCAAACCCAGGATAACCCAGGAACCCAGGCAACCCGGGAACCCAGGGAACCCCGGGAACCCGGAAACCAGGAACCCCCGGTCCGAGAACAGGAACCCAGGGTAACTCAGGGAACCAAGGAAAACCCGGGGATGGGAACCCAGGTAACCCGGAAGCCGGGGAACCGAGTCTCAGGGTAACCCAGGAACCCAGGAACCCCGGGAAGCCAGGGAACCCAGGAAAACCCCGGGAAAACCCCCGGGAACCCCGGGGAAAACCCGGTAACCCCGGTAAAAACCGGGGGCCGGAACCCCCGGAAACCAGGCCCAGGGTAACCCCCGGGGGCCAGGAACCCAGGAAGCCGGGAACCCGGGAAAAACCGGGGAAACCAGGAACCCCACCCGGAAAAAGGGGAACCCCGGGAAAAGGAACCCAGGGAACCCAGGGAACCCCCGGGGAACCCAGGAACCGGTAACCAGGGGGAACCCCGGGAACCCAGGGGAAACCGGGGAACCCAGGGGGGCCCGAGCCCGGTAACCAAGGGGCCGGGAAAGGAAACCCCGGAAAACCCCGGAAGCAGGAAACCCCCGGGGAACCCAGGAACCCCGGGAAGCCGAAAACCCCGGGAACCCAGGAAATCACAACCGGGGGAAACCCGGGGAAACCAGGGGGCCCGGGGAACCCGGGGAAACCAGGGAAACCCAGGGAATCCTGGAAGCCAGGGAACCCAGGGGAACCCCGGGAAAGGGAACCCAGGGTAACCCCAAAAGGGAACCCAGGGGAACCCAAACCGGGGGAAACCCCGGGAAACTCGGGAAAACCAGATTAACCCGGATAACCCCGGGATGCCATAGAACCCGGGGAACCCCAACCCGGGGCCCAGGGTAACCCAGGAAACCAGGAAACCAGGAACCCCAAAAAAAGGATAACCCAGGCAACCCTGGAAAGGAATTTAGGAACCCGGGGGCCAGGGCAACCCAGGAACCTGGGAAGCCATGGTAACCAGGTAATCCCCGGGCAGGTAACCCAGGGAACCCCGGGAAGCCATGGGGGGCCAGGGTAACCCGGGAAGCCAGGTAACCCAGGGGAACCCAGGGAACCCGGAAGCCAGGAACCCAGGGGAAACCTGGAAGCCAGGGAACCCGAAAGAGGAACCGGGGAAACCTTCCCGGGAACCCCAAGCCGGTAACCCAGGAAGCCGGAAGCCAGGGGAACTGAGGTAAACCCGGGGGGTAACCCAGGAACCCAGGGGAACCCCGAGCCCGGGGAACCGGGCCAGGGAACCCAGGAAAAACCGGGGAAAATGGTAACCCAGGGAACCCCGGCCCGGAAAGGGAACCCCCGGGAAAAGGGAAACCAGGAACCCAGGAACCCCGGGGGCCAGGGCCCAGGGAACCCAGGAAGCCAGGATAACCCCAGGAAAAATCCCGGGAAACCCCGGGAAACCCCGGGGAACCCAGGGAACCCCGGGAAGCCGGAAAATAGGGAAAACCCCAAAGGGAACCCAGGGAACCCCGAAACAGGGAACCCAGGAAACCCCGGGAAGGGGAACCCCGGGAACCCCGGGGAAAGGCAAAAAGGAACCCCCGGGGGGAAACCCCCGGGGCCAGGAACCCAGGAAACCCAAGCCAGGGTAACCCGGGAAACCAGGGGAACCCAGGAACCCGGGAAACGGGAACCCAGGAACCCAGGAAAACCCCGGAACCCAGGGGGGGAACCCAGGATAAACCCAAAGGGAACCCGGGGAACCCGGGGAAAAGGGAACCCAGGCCCTGGGGCCAGGGGAACCCAGGAAACCAGGAACCCAGGTAAACCCGGGAAGCCAGGGAACCCCAAGCCAAAACCCCGGAACCCTGGGGCCCGGGGAACCCAGGCAACCCAAAAAACCCGAACCCAGGGGGCAACCCAGGAAACCCGGGGAAAAGGAACCCGGGGGAACCCCGAAACCAGGAACCCCGGGGCCGGGGCCAGGGAACCCCAATCGGGGAAAGGGAACCCCGGAAAACCCGGAACCCAAACCAGGCAACCCGGTAACCCAGGGGAAACCCGGAACCAGGCAACCCGGAAAGGGGAGCCCCAGGGAACCCGGGGAAACCAGGGGGAAACCCCGGTAACCCAAAGGGGAAACAGCAACCCCGGGGAAACCCGGAACCCCGGGAACCCCAAACCGGAACCCCAGGGAAACCGGGGAAATGGCAACCCAGGAACCAGGAAACCGATTAACCCCGGATAACCCCGGGGTGCCAAGAAAACCGAGTAATGGAAAGGGACCCAGGGAACCCCGGGAAACGGGAATCAGGGGAACCCGGAAAGGAAACCCAGGACAACCCGGGGGAAAGGTAACCCAGGGTAACCCGGGGAAAAAACCCAGGAACCGGGGAAACCATGGAATCAGGAATCCCGGAAGTCGGAACCCAGGGGAACCCCCGGAAAAAGGAAGGGGTAACCCCCGGGAAGCCAGGGAACCGGGCCCGGAACCCAGGGGAACCCCCGGAACCAAACCCCCAAAAACCCGGGGAAAGGGGGAAAAGAAGGAACCCTAAACAAGGAACCCAGGGAACCCCGGGGAAGAAAGGTTAACCCGGAACCCAGGTAACCCGGGGCCCGGTAACCCTTTAACCCTGGGAAGAGGAAACCCCGGGAACCCAGGAAGCCAGGGTAACCCCCGGGAAGCCAGGTAACCCAGGGAACCGAACCCAGATCCCCAAGCCAGGGTCCGGAAAAAGGGGGCCCAGGTAACCCCGGGAGGCCGGGGAAAACCCAGGGGAAAACCCGGGGGGGAACCCAGGATAAACCGGCAGGGAACCCAGGTAACCCCGGGAACCCAGGGCCCTGGGAAGCCAGGAACCCAGGAAACCCCCGGGAACCGGAACCAGGAAGCCAGGGGAACCAGGAACTAGGGGGAAACCAGGGGAACCCAGGTAACCCGGGGGCCGGGGAAACCGGGAAGAGGGGAAACCCCGGGGAACCCCAAAACCAGAGAACCCTGGGAACCCCAAAAGGGAACCCCGGAACCCAGGGGAACCCCGGGAAACCCAACCAAACCCCGGAAACCAGGAACCCGGTAACCCGGGGGGAAATCAGGACCCAGGAACCCCGAAAACCAGGGAAACCCCGGGAACCCCGCAGGGAACCCCGGGAACCCGGGAACCCGGGAACCCAGCGAAACTGGGGAGGAACCCAGGAACCGGGGAAACCAGGGGAACCCAGGGGAACCCTGGAAGGGAACCCAGGGGAACCCAGGAAGCCGAAACCCCCGGAAATGGGAAACCATGGAAAACCCCGAGTAACCCCAAAAGGGACCCCGGTACTGAGATCCCGTCCTCCTCTTCCCCAGGATGCAACCCACAACAATCAAATTTCACCCAAGGAAGGGGGAAAAAAAGAGTAGTTCCAGTGCTTTGGATGAAGAGCCCTTCACTGACCTCAGCAGCACCCGTCCCTTGCCGAAATCTACGGACTTAGGTGCCATTGTTTCACTTGCGTCTCCCACTGAAGGGCTCTTGATCCGAGGAACTGGAGCTGCCCTTCCCTTTTTTTTTTTTTTTTTTCACGGATCGAACCTGACTACCTCTCATTCTTACCAGGCGCTGTGTGACCCTTGCGAATTTAGCGCTTCCTCAGATATAAATAATAATATCTAGCACTAAAAACAACCACAACAACAGTAACTAGCACTAACAACAACCACAACAATAGTAACTAGCACTAACAACAACCACAACAACAGTAACTAGCACTAACTACAACCACAACAACAGTAACTAGTACTAACAACCACAACAACAGTAACTAGTACTAACAACCACAACAACAGTAACTAGCACTAACAACAACCACAACAACAGTAACTAGCACTAACAACCACAATAACAGTAACTAGTACTAACAACCACAACAACAGTAACCAGCACTAACAACAACCACAACAACAGTAACTAGCACTAACAACAACCACAACAGTAACTAGCACTAACAACAACCACAACAACAGTAACTAGCACTAACAACAACCACAACAGCAGTAACTAGCACTGACAACAACTGCAACAGCAACTAGCACTAACAACAACCACAACAACAGTAACTAGCACTAACAACAACCACAACAACAGTAACTAGCACTAACAGTAACCATAACAACAGTGTAACTAGCAATAACAACAACTGCTACAGTAACTAACACTAACAACCACAACAACAGTAACTAGCACTAACAACAACCACAACAACAGTGTAACTAGCACTAACAACCACACTAACCAAAAAAAAAATAAACAGGAAATCTCAAATCTCACTCCCAGATAACTTTCAACCTGCCACCATCACTACCCCTCCCATCCTCAACACATGCAATTAGTCAGATCAACTCGAGGGTGAGACACACGCGGCCCAGCACATCAACACAGACAGATGCTAACTCTAATGACTACTAAAAAACACACGAAATTGATCCCTGGCAATTACTCTGGTGTTCTCGGGTTGGGGTTAGACTCACCGTTAGAGGCTACTTCAAATTCTTCGTGTTTTGTGTGTGTGTGTGTGTGTGTGTGTGTGTGTGTGTGTGTGTGTGTGTGTGTGTGTGTGTGTGTGTGTGTGTTCGTGTTGATGTAATGTGATACTAAGTGTTGATGATGTCAGAATTGGTTGGCGGAAGGTGGGAGAGTTGAGTGGCGGTCTGACGGAAGCTGTGGGTACGCGTTCACAACGGAAGCTGATGGAGGTTGTGGCTAGACGGAAACTGGGGAGATGGGGAGGTGGGAGGGAGAGAGAGGACAGGTTGACGATGGTAGCTGGCGAACGTTGATGTCAGACGCGAGGGGAAAGGACGTGGAACTCAAGGAACATGTATCATCACACAGATTTATATTTTTTCCATCGAAGTGGCTAGTTTATTGTGCATCCCATATCCATCCTGTGGAGGGTACCGCAAGAGCATATGGATACACAAAAGGCCTAGGAACTAGGACCCAAAAGGGTTAGCAGGAGCACATTTGGATTTATATCTACAGTTTACTTATCTATTACAAGCAAATTAAGGAAATTTGCTTATTATGTCTGGTATTTTATTTTTATTAATAAAATATCTTGACATGTCACATAGGCAGGCGTTGAGCAATATGTATCATATATGACGTAGTCACCACATAACCAGCCAGACCATCGCCAGTTGCGACTTGACGATGGTCTTAGGAAGGACCGAAACTTCAAGCAATTCCACTCTCCTAAGTGGGAGTTTTTTGGCGAATGGTTCAAGGCAGGATATTCTGACTTATTTTTTTACATTTTTTAACAAGCATGATAATCCTCACCTACAAAGCTTTTGTAGACGCCAGCGAGAAGAATATTACTGCCTGAGTGTGTATCATCCTTGTGGTGGAGCAGTGAACGCTACGTTAGCGAGACTATAAGTACTCTAAGTACAAGAATTTAAGAGCACCAATACGCTTGCAACACCCATAGTATTAATTACGCATGCGTACATACTGAATAAAGGCGTAACGCAGACGAGTGGTAAATGAATGCTTTATACAGTCGAAGTCTTTTTATTGAACCAACGTTTCACCCACGAGTGGAATGAAACGTACCAAATAAGGTAGTGCCGCAACGCGTGTCGTTTCTTCACAGTCCCTGAGAAATGAGGGGGAGGGAGAGTAATGCGGTAAACAGTGAAAAGTAACGATGTTTTTGTCAGTGACATTGAAGGAAGAAGAACACCAGCTTACACTGATGGATGCCCAACACACAGAAGAACAAACGAAATGTTCTTCAGTAACACAGCCTACACTAACGGAAAACCAACACAGATGAACTACAGGGATGTTCCACAGTATAAAAACAGAGACACAGCATGACGAACTACATGAAGCATCAGAGACAAACTGCACAAACACAAACTACAAACACATACAAACTCCATACTCTCAAAAAAATGTATATACAATATGAAACCAAAGCTGCTATTCTTCTACGCCAGTCGACTGAATTTACACGGACGGGCCAGGAGCTGCCACTCAACTCCAACAAGCAGCTACTAGACCCCCTCTCCCCAGAAGCTGCTATTACAAGAGTACGAAAGAGGGGAAGTTACTATCGCAAGAGTACGAAAGAGGGGAAGTTACTATCACAAGAGTACGAAAGAGGGGAAGTTACTATCACAAGAGTACGAGAGAGGGGAAGTTACTATCACAAGAGTACGAAAGAGGGAGGGGGAGAGGACGGGAGTCAGGAGGACCGTCACACACACACTAGGGTGTGGCCTGCAAGGGGAAGAGGGAGTTAACAGTGTGATGGAAGGGGGAGCCGGTTGGTGGTGCGGATGGTGAGGTCGCTGCTTCAGGGGCGGTGGGGCGAGCTGAAGGGGCAGATGGAATTCGAGTTAAGTGAAGGGGTAAACCCACTCTGAAAGGGAAGGGGCGATTTTTGCAGAATGGTGGGGTAAGTTAGGTATTAGTTAGTTACCCTTGAGATCATGAGTGGCGTGTCTTACGTAGGATGGGATTTGTTGCAAGGAGAGAGAGGGTCTGGACGGAAGGAAAAATTGGAGAAAGGAAAAAGGGGTGGAAGGTAGAAAGGAGGAATTAAGGAGAAGAAAGAGCTAGAAGAGAGAAAGAAGGTAATTTCATTCTTTCTTTTGAACCGTTGAATTTACAGATTAAGAGAAGCTATCTTCCTTCTGCTCATTTACAAGTTGAGAGAAGCTATCTTTCTTCTGCTCATTTACAAGTTGAGAGAAGCTATCTTCCTTCTGCTCATTTACAAGTTGAGAGAAGCTATCTTTCTTCTGCTCTTTTACAAGTTGAGAGAAGCTATCTTTCTTCTGCTCATTTACAAGTTGAGAGAAGCTATCTTCCTTCTGCTCATTTACAAGTTGAGAGAAGCTATCTTTCTTCTGCTCATTTGCAAGTTGAGAGAAGCTATCTTTCTTCTGCTCATTTACAAGTTGAGAGAAGCTATCTTTCTTCTGCTCATTTACAAGTTGAGAGAAGCTATCTTCCTTCTGCTCATTTACAAGTTGAGAGAAGCTATCTTTCTTCTGCTCATTTACAAGTTAAGAGAAGCTATCTTCCTTCTGCTCATTTACAAGTTGAGAGAAGCTATCTTTCTTCTGCTCATTTACAAGTTGAGAGAAGCTATCTTTCTTCTGCTCATTTACAAGTTGAGAGAAGCTATCTTCCTTCTGCTCATTTACAAGTTGAGAGAAGCTATCTTTCTTCTGCTCATTTACAAGTTGAGAGAAGCTATCTTTCTTCTGCTCATTTACAAGTTGAGAGAAGCTATCTTCCTTCTGCTCATTTACAAGTTGAGAGAAGCTATCTTTCTTCTGCTCATTTACAAGTTGAGAGAAGCTATCTTTCTTCTGCTCATTTACAAGTTGAGAGAAGCTATCTTTCTTCTGCTCATTTACAGGTTAAGAGAAGCTATCTTTCTTCTGCTCATTTACAGGTTAAGAGCAGTACGTGACTTTATAAAGCTCTACAAGAACGAAACGTGACTTAAAAAGCTCTACACAGAGCGAAACGTGACTTGATTAAGCCCCGTACAGAGCGAAACCTTCTCTCTACCATGTTTTTTTTTCATTATTTTATTTAAAAGAACATTACACATACAATCCTCATATAATCATATATATCATGTATTTTTTTTTTATTAGAAACCTTACAAAAGTACAAAGGATGCATAATAATAGTACAGGAATACAAAACATTCTTTTGTGCTACGAGTACCAGGTTATTCCTGTCGGGAACAAGTATTATAACATCTTGTTATAGCAAACAATACACACTAAGACAAACCTCACTAAAGTATAACAGTTATTAATAGTTGCCGCCAAGCCATTGTACCCACAGAAAACACACCAAAAAGAAACTTTACATAGTTTAACAATATAAAATGAATACCTGACATGTTCTATTACAACAAAAACATCATACAAATGTACAACATCACAAGATTACTAAAGTTGAAATTTTCACACATGACTAAAACCATAACCACCTTTAACACACAATATATGTACTACACATATCATGTCAGTAAAGTAAAAAAAAACCTAACCATCGCTACCATAACAACTACAAAACAAGACAAAACCCTAACATACCCGCTATGACAGGGTACAGAGTATTCGTCAAGTTATGTTACATTATATCCTAACCAATAGGAATTCGGAAGGAACGTATGATTCCTTATGCACAATAACCATAGAGAAACAGTATTTTACTATTATTAATATGTTAAACCCTCAAATACAATAATTCTGCTACAGAAAACAGAACAACATACATGTAACATACAATAATAAAATAACCCAAAACAAGTTTTTATAACAAACCTAGGCACATTAAAGGGTTTAAAACCAAACCCTATACATAATTAAACCTCCCACATATGTATATAAACCGAAAATCTTGTCCACAAGACTTTGTTGGTATAACCCCATAAAAACATGGTATAGACCCAAAACCTATACATACACTTAAATTTTTTCACATAGAACCTTCATCAGACAATAAAAGGTAAACATAAGACAAGAGAAGTAATAAGGATAAGGGTGCTGTAATTTTCCAGTCCCAAAAGAACTGACACGTATCTCAGAAAATTTTTGTTGAAAACAACTTGCCAAACTAATTACTTAAAAACGAGATCCTAAGGGCTCGTTATCCTGGCTATCAAGGAAATTTTAAACCCAGTGAACATAACCATCAGGCTTAGAAATTTAACCCTGGAAACCACACTTATATCTCACTATGACAAACATTCTCGTGAAACATTGCGTACCATCCATACCTAATTCTCACTACCTTCCTCTTACACACGACATGAGCTCCAGAGAAAAACAAAAAAACCCACCCCCCCTTTACATCCCCCCCATAAGGAGACCACTCCTTTGTCTATCCTCAGGGACCCCGACAAAGGGAACCCACAGTGAGGTTCCTATAACCTTCCGGGAAACTTTTTTCCCAGGACGCCCCATAAACCAGCATATTTCTACACTTCGTCCTATAGAATCTAGCCGCCAACGCTTTTATCCTCGTATCACCCCTTAATCCCCTCATTCCCCATGAGATATCCAGATAATCTACTATGATATACATTATAGCCCTTCCAACATCCCTAGGCACTCCCCTTACATCTAGTAGTAAAGCCCTTAAAAGCGGCAAACGACCCCCCCCCCCAACAGTCTGATAACCCCACCCATCCATGATCTCACCCCCTCCAAGGAGGTACAAAAGAAAACCACATGAAACGCCGTTTCAACATCACCACAAAACTGACAAAAAGCCTCTTCCACAAACCCCATACAACGTAACACCTCCTTGGAAGCCAGAATCCCCATGATAAAACGATACACTAATTCTTTTACTCTAGCCGGTATCCGAAGCTTACTAAAATCTTTCCAAATAACCCCCAATCATACGTTGGATACACGGCTACCCCTTGCATAATTCCCTGACCTCTCACTACCCTCACCAACCTTTTCACTTCGATGTTATCCACCTGTTGCACTGTCAATAAAAATTTCAACATATCTTCACAAAACCTCAATTCCTTCCCACTCCACCATTTACGTGCCTCCTCCATAACTCTTCCTACTTTAGCGCCCCTCACACCCCCTTCCCTTATATACCTCCACTTGATATATACAGCCATTACTCTCAGTCCTAAAGGCAACAAACCTAAACCCCCTCTTCGAACATCCGTCATAATTACTTCCTTACTTAACCATGCCCTCCCAAATCCCCACACAAACTTCAGCACCCTCCTCTGCATTTCCACAATATCCTGTACCTCTAAGGGAAAAACCTCTGCCACCCCCCATACCTTGCTATAGACAAGTGAATTTACCACCACTACCCTCTGATGTAAAGCTAAGTCCCTCGCACTTAAACCTCCTAGTCGACTTAAAACCTTACCCGTGACAGACTCCATGCCTGCACTTCCGCCATATCCCATATCTCACATACCCTGATTCTGTCAACCACTGTCCATCCTAACCCCATCCCCAAGCCCCCCCCCCCCCTATCCAATTACCGACCTCTAGTAACCTTGATTTCACCGTATTAACTCTCATTCCAGTATTCATACCAAACATCTGAATCACTCTACTCACCCTCCTTAACTCCTCCTTACCCTGTAGCAAAACAGTAGTATCATCCACATACCCAACGATGCCCCCTTTGCACCCCCCCTCCATCTCCTGTTTGTCCATCACCCTCTCAACAGACTCATAAAAAAGGATTCTGCACACACGTAAAGAGCAGCTGTGACATCGGACAGCCCTGCCTCAAACCTCTCTCCATCGGTACACTTTCACCCAACCTCCCATTGACCTGTACCCTCACCTCTGCCTCAGCATACAGGGTGTTCACCCACCTCACTACCCCCTCCCGAAACCCCAACCTCTCTACGCAAGCCCCTAAAAAATCTCTGTCCACGCAATCATATGCATTCACCCAATCTAAACCTAGTATTCCCCCTCCCGTACATCTCTCTAGAAAATTCCTAATCAAACCATGTCCATCCCTCATCCTTCTTCCCGGAATTCCCAACTGCCCCCTATGCAACACCAAACCCAACACTTTCCTCATTCTGTTGCCCAAAACCTTAGCAAAAATCTTGTAATCCGAGCACATTAACGTAATCGCGCGGTAATTATTCAAAACTCTTCAAAACTCGGCATTCCTTCTTTTTGGGCACTAAAGCCGTGACACCCGTTCTTTGCGATTTCCCCATCCTCCCACTACTTAACATACAATTCAAAAGCCCCACCAGACAATGCCGTACACTCCCCCAATGACACCTATAAAAATCGTTTGGTATGCCGTCTATGCCTGGGGTTTTACCCTGGCACATCCCAAAAACTGCCTCCTCCACCTCCTCTACACTAATACTACCCTCGAGTCTGTCACCGTCCTGCTCACTTAATACCCTATTAAACCCTTCATCCCCAAAACGTCCCTCACCCACTCCCCGCCAACCCTCCTCCACTTCTCCCTAAACCAAAAATCTGCATACAAACTAATATTTTTCGTGGTGGAGAGGCCTTGACCCTCCTCAAAGCCATCCCCCCTGTACCTGCCTCAATATACGCCAAGGTGGTTTTCGCCTGCCGTTCCTTAAACCTCCTTAATACAAAACCCGATGGCCTATCCCCCCTTAAAACATCCTCCAACCCCACCCTAACTCGACTTGCCTCAAATTTTTCATTGTGAATTTCCGCCAACCTATTTCGCAAACGTTCCATGTCCTCACTCCGCCCCACCCGTTCCTCTGCATAACAGTCATTTAACTGACCCTCAAGATAATTTTGTAGACCATAGCTCCACCTCGCCATCTCCTTACCCTGTACTTTAAAAAATTTCGCGATTTCAACTTTAGCCCTCATTTCCCACCAATCCAGGAAATCCATTTCCATATTCCTAGTCTCCCAAAAGGATTTCCACCAATCTTCAAAACCTGTAGGGTCACCCTCGTCCCTAAGTAGCCTCACATTTAATTTCCAGTATCCTGCATAAACTCTAACTATGCCATCTACCCTCAAATCTACTATAACAGCACGATGATCAGAAAAACCCACATCGATAGTCCTCACCCTCTCCACACCTATGCCCTGCCTAACATAAATCCTATCTAACCGTGCCTCATATCCCCTACGAATAAAAGTGTGCTCCACTCCATATCCCCTACTTCCCACCACATCTACCACTCCAACATCTCGCAAAACATCCCGCAGAACCCCCAAAACACAACCCGCCCCCCTCGGAACCACATCATCATGCCTAATGACACAATTCCAATCCCCACCAATCACCGTAAAAGCAGATAAACCTCTCAAGTGATATACCAGAACATCGCGTACAAAATCCACCTTCACTCTAGCGTTACTAGTTGCTGGCATGTACACACCTACAAAACTAACCCTCCTGGCCCCCCAAAACCCATCCACCCTGACAACCCTCCCACCCCCCCTCCTCCCAACCCAGGATACGCAAAGGACTGGTCTCCTTTACCGCCACAGCCACACCTCCTTTCAACCTCAAACCATCACTGGTAAACAACCTATAACCTTTCAACAACTCACATCCTAACCTATGGTTATGTTCCTGCAAAAAACAGACATCAATACTAAATCTCCTCAAAACCCACTCTAACCATACCCTCTTGACCTCGGTTTTAAGACCGTTTACATTGAAAGTTACACACCTGAATTTTACAAGAATGGCGGCTTACCCCGGTGCCGCTGAGGCTTACTTGGTCCTCCTTTCATAGGTCTCGGTCCTTCTCTGTCAATCCCTCGTTCCTGCCCTCCAACCCCTCCCTGTCCCCTCCCGCCGAGCTTCCCATTGCCCCCCCTCCTCCCGGACTTGCCGTTGCTACCACAGCTGCCCACATCTTCCCAGGCCTCTGCGCTGGTGTGAGGACTTCGTCCATGTCTGATGCCCCCGCTGATCTCTTGCGGGAGCTACCCTCTACACACATCTTCTGCAACCACACCTTCTTGATGGACCTCCACCACCACATTGCTCTCCTTTCGAACCTCACTCAAGTCTTCCTTACCCTGCTTCTGTTCATCCATCACCTGGACATCACCTGACCTCACATCACTTTCCACACCATGCTCCGACTCTTCCAAAAAATCCTTCAGCACAGCCTCCAAAATCCCTTCCTGAGCTGAATCTGTAGTACCTAACGGTCTGTCTGACAGCGATATTCCCCCCCCCCGTTTCCACTGGTAGTGTAACACACGTCTCCAAAACCACCTCTGCTCTGTCGACCTCCTCACTCCATAGGCCTTTACCCCGGCTTTCCACTTCACCCGTCATAACGTCCGCGGCTTCTAATGGCGTATCCTCAGAAGCTGTCTCCTGACGCCTAGGGCCCTGTCTCCTGGGGCATTGTGCCACCATGTGCTCATAAGAGTCACATAAATGGCACGTCTTCCTCTGCCCCGCATAGTGTACAAAAACCTGTGTTCTATGGCTATGCAATGTGACATATGATGGTATCGGCCTCCTCAGGGTCATTTTCAGTGTGAAGGATCCTTCCGGCATCCCCTCGTAAGGGCCGTCCCTCCACATTCCCATGCTCGCCGAGTGTACAGTCCCATAACCACAGAACACATCTTGTAGGCTGTATGCTGTTGCCTCAAAAGGTACATTCCTTACCTTCACCCAAGTAAAATACTTAGACACATCATGCAAGCATACTTCCACTGCCGAATTGATACTCATCCTCCTTTCTTGAAATTCGTCGACGATGGTAGAGTAGAAGTCAGCTCTCATGAACTTCACGAAGACCCTTGACATACCATTCAGCGCCACCCCATACAGCTCTTCATTGGGGATGCCATAACAGTCCCTGATAATGCTTGGCAGGAGAATGTTCATCGTGGCGCTGCTTAAAGATCCTCTAACCAGCTCAATGCAGACCGTATTTATGCGCCGGTTCATTCGGTCCGCCATCTTGGTGCTAATGCTATGTTTTCCTCACCAGGTGGCGTGCAAGAGAAACTGTAGAAGCGTCCTCTCTCCCCGCAGGTCGAGAGACAAATGTCTCTACCATGGTTGAGAATGTTTGGTTGACACTATCTCCGCAATATGGTTGACATTACCTTGTAAAATTAAGTATGGTTTTTAAGGATATTTGTATGGGTAGACAATTTTATTTAGTTCAGATGGCAAACTTGAGATAACTTGTATGAAATAATGATTCGGATATGTCTTTTAAGCTCCAAACACACTTGAATACGCTGCAATACGCGAGTACACACCATATACGCCAATACACAACCCACAGCCTTATACCACCACTAGGCACCATCAAATAATGATCAGATACCAACACTGTCTACCATCACATGCTCACTTACACCAACATACATTACAATACGGTAACACCCCTTTCTCCCCCCACGCACCACTATGCACCACTATACACCACCATGCACCACTATACACCACCACATGTCATCATGAACCACCATACACCAGCACACGCCACCATGCACCACTATACGCCACTACAAAGCACCACCACGCACCACTGTACATCACCATGCACCGCTGTACACCAACAGGCACCACTATACACCACAACGCAACACTGTACACCAACACGCACCACTAGACATCACAAGGCACCATTATGCACCACCAGTCAACACTATACACCACCAGGCACCAATATACACCACCACACACCACTATACACCACCAGGCACCAATATACACCACCACACACCACTATATTACCACCATGCACCACTATACACCACCAAGGACGACTACACGCCACCAGACAACACTATACACAACAAGGCAACACTATACACCACTGCGCACCACTGTACACCACCACGCACAACTACACACCACCACATACCACTATACACCGCCAGGCACCACTATACACCACCAGGCACCACTACACACCACCAGGCACCACTATACACCACCAGGCACCACTATACATCACTGCGCACCACTATACACCACCACGCACCAATATACACCACCAAGCACCACTTTACACTACCACACCACTATACACCACCAGGCACCACTACACACCACCAGGCACCACTATACACCACCAGGCACCACTATACACCACCACACACCACTATACACCACAAGGCACCACTATACACCACTGAGCACTACTATACACAACTCCGCACCACTGTACACCACCAAACACCACTATACACCACCAGGCACCACTGTACACCACCACACACCACTATACACCACCAGGCACTATTATACACCACCATGCACCACTATACACCACCACACACCACTATACTTCACCAGGCACCACTATACACCGCCAGGCACCACTGTACACCACCACACACCAATATACACCCCCACACACTACTATACCAAGCGCCACTATACATCAACAGGCACCACTATACACCGCCACACACCACTAAACACCACCAGGAACCACTATACACCACCAGGAACAACTATACACCACGAGGCGCCACTATACACTACCGGGTACCGCTATACACCACCACACACCACTGTACACCACAACTCACCAATATACACCACCAGGAACCACTGTACACCACAATCAGGCACCACTATATACTACCACACACCACTATACGCCACCACACACCACTATACACCGCAAAGCACCACTATACAGCACCAGGCACAATTATACACCACTAGGCACCACTATTCACCACCACACACCACTATACACAACTAGGCACCACTATACACCACTAGGCACCACTATACACCACCACAGACCACTATACACCAGCACGCACTACTATACACCACCAGGCACCACTATAAACCACCAGGCACCACTATAAACCACCAGGCACCACCACACACCACCAAGCACCACTATACACCACCACATACCACTATACACCACCACACACCATTATACACCACCACACATCACTATGCACCAACAAGCATCACTATGCACTACCAGGCACCACTATGCGCCACTGCGCACGACTATACACAACTCCGCACCACTATACACTACCACACACCACTATACACCACCAGGTACCACTATACACCTCCAGGCACCACTGTACACCACCACACACCAATATACACCACCACACACCACTATACACCACCAGGTACCACTATACACCTCCACACACCACTATGCACCACGAGGAACCACTAAACACCACCAGGAACCACTATACACCACCAGGCACCACTATACGCTACCAGGCACCTCTCTACACCACCACAGACCACTGTACGCCACAACACACCACTATACACCACCAGGAACCACTGTACAATACCACTCACCACTATACACCACCAAGCAAAACTGTACAACACCAAGCACCACTATACACCAACAGGCACCACTGTACACCACCACACACCATTGTACACCACAACACACCACTATACACCACTAGGCACCACTATACACCACCACAGACCACTATACACCACCACATACTACTATACACCACCAGGCACCACTGCACAGTACTACTCACCACTATACACCACCACGCACTACTATACACCACCAGGCACCACTATAAACCACCAGGCACCACTAGAAACCACCAGGCACCACTACACACCACCAGGCACCACTATACACCACCATATACCAATATACACCACCACACACCACGATGCAACAACAAGCATCACTAGGCACCACCACACACCACTATACACCACCACACACCACTATACTCCACCACACACCACTATGCACCAACAGGCACCACTACACACCACCAGGCACCACCATACACCACCACACACCACTATACACTACAAGGCACCACTATACACCACCACACACCACTATGCACCAACAGGCACCACTATACACCATCAGGCACCACTATACACCATCAGGCACCACTATACACCACCACACACCACTATACACCACCAGGAACCACTATACACCACCAGGCACCAATATACACCACCAGGCACCACTATACACCAGCACACACCACTATACACCACCGGGCACCACTATACACCACCAGGCACAACTATACACCATCAGACACTACTATACGTCACTGCTAACCACTATACATCATCACACACCACTATACACCACAAGGCACCACTATACATCAGCACACGCCACTATACACCACCAGGCACCACTATACACCACCAGGCACCATTGTACACCACCAGGCACCACTATACACCAGCGCACACCACTATACACCACCAGGAACCACTATACACCACCAGGCACCACTACACGCTACCAGGCACCTCTATGCACCACCACACACCACTGTACACCACAACACACCACCATACACCACCAGGAACCACTGTACAATACCACTCACCAATATACACCACCAAGCACCACTATACACCAACAGGCACCACTATACACCTCCACACACCACTATACACCACAACACACCACTATACACCACCAGGAACAACTATACACCACCATTAACCACTATACACCACCAGGCACCACTATACACCACCACACACCACTGTACACCACAACACACCACTATACACCACCAGGAACCACTATACACCACCAGGCACCACTATACACTACCAGGCACCACTATACACCACCACATACCACTGGACACCACAACACACCACTATACACAACTAGGTACCACTATACACCACCACATACTACTATACACCACCAGGCACCACTGCACAATACCAGGCACCACTACACACCACCAGGCACCACTACACACCACCAGGCACCACTATACACCACCACATACCAATATACACCACCACACACCATTATACACCACCACACACCACTATACACCACCACACACCACTATACTAGAGCACACACCACTATGCACCAACAGGCACCACTACACACCACCAGGCACCACTATGCACCACCACACACCACTATGCACTACCAGGCACCACTGTACACCACCACACACCACTATGCACCAACAGGCACCACTGTACACCACCAGGCACCACTATACACCATCAGGCACCACTATACACCACCACACACCACTATACGCCACCACACACCACTATACACCACCGGGAACCACTATGCACCACCAGGCACCAATATACACCCCAAGGCACCACTATACACCAGCACACATCACTATACACCACCGGGCACCACTATACACCACCAGGCACCACTATACACCATTAGACACTACTATACGTCAGTGCTAACCACTATACACCAGCACACACCACTATACAGCACCAGGCACCACTATACACCACGAGGCACCACTATACATCAGCACACACCACTATACACCACCAGGCACCACTATGCACCACCAGGCACCATTGTACACCACCAGGCACCACTATACATCAGCACACACCACTATACACCACAAGGCTCCACTATACACCAAAAGGCACCACTATACACCACCAGGCACCACTATACACCAGCACACACCACTATGCACCACCGGACACCACCAGGCACCACTATACACCACCAGGCACCACTATACACCACCAAGCACCACTATACACCAACACACACCACTATACACCACCAGGCACCACTTTACATCACCAGGCACCACTGTACACCACCAGACACCACTATACACCAGCACACACTACTATGCACCACCAGGCACTACTATACACCACCAGGCACCACAGGGCGCCACTATACACCAACACTCACCACTATACACCACCAGGCACCACTATACATCACCAGGCACCACTGCACACCACCAGACACCACTATACACCAGCACACACCACTATGCACCACCAGGCACCATTATGCACCACCAGGCACCACTATACACCACCAGGCACCACTATACACCAACACACACCACTATACACCACCAGGCACCGCTATAAATCACCAGGCACCACTGTGCACTACCAGACACCACTATACACCAGCACACACCACTATACACCACCAGGCACCAATATACACCACCAGGCACCAATATACACCACCAGGCACCACTATACACCAGTACACACCACTATACACCACCAGGCATCACTATACATCACCAGGCACCACTATACACCAGCACACACCACTATGCACCACCAGGCACCACTATACACCACCAGGCACCACTATACACCACCAGGCACCACTATACACCACCAGGCACCACTATACACCACCAGGCACCACTATACACCACCAGGCACCACTATACACCACCAGGCACCACTATACACCAACACATACTACTATACACAACCAGGCACCACTATACATCACCAGGCACCACTGTACACTACCAGACACCACTATACACCAGCACACACCACTATACACCACCAGACACCACTATACACCACCATGCACCAATATACACCACCAGGCACCACTATACACCAGCACATACCACTATACACCACCAGGCACCACTGTACACGACCAGGCACCACTATATACCACCAGGCACCACTATACACCACCAGGCACCACTATACACCACCAGGCACCACTATACACCACCAGGCACCACTATACACCAACACACACCACTATACACCAGTACACACCACTATACACCACCAGGCACAACTATGCACCACCAGGCACCACTATACACCACCAGGCACCACTATACACCACCAGGCACCAATATACACCACCAGGCACCACTATACACCAGTACACACCACTATACACCACCAGGCACCACTATACACCACCAGGCACCACTATACACCACCAGGCACCACTATACACCACCAGGCACCACTATACACCACCAGGCACCACTATACACCACCAAGCACCACTATACACCAGCACAAGGCTTCTCTTCGACATATCTAAGCTTTAGTTTAGTCCACCTCTCAAGGGCACAAAAAATGGAACACCTGGTGACCACACCAGAACCATGAAAATAGTAGAGGGAAGGTGGGGGTGGAGGGGAGGGCTGAGGGAAGGATTGAGGGTTGGATGCCTGGAGGGAGGTTTAGGTGGAGGGAGGGAGGGAGGGAGGGAGGGAGGGAGGGAGGTTTAGGTGGAGGGAAGGAGGGAGGGAGACCTACTCTGACAGATCAAGGGAATGCCACCATACAGAAGAATTTTTTTTAAATGGGTACTGTCTGCCACTACGTCAGTGCCCCACCACTGTCTGCCACTACGTCAGTGCCCCACCACTGTCTGCCACTACGTCAGTGCCCCACCACTGTCTGCCACTACGTCAGTGCCCCACCACTGTCTGCCACTACGTCAGTGCCCCACCACTGTCTGCCACTACGTCAGTGGCAGACAGTGGAAGTAACAGTACACACAGGACACAGTGAATATATTATTATCATCATGTTAAGACGTCATTTTAATAAGTGAAGTCAATCCCAGCCATAGGTAGCAGCATGTTGTGATACATGAACAGACCTTGTTGCAGGGAAAGGTGGAACAACTCCACTGGGTATTTCACAAGACAGTTCACGATCCTGAATAGTGAGTGTGTCAGGAGAATCCATTATTCTTGGCACATTGTCCTGCTTCATGGAAGATGCCAGACTTGTTGGACACGGGACCAAAACACGGACAGATAATGTAGATTCGCGTCCTTCTGGATACCCAATGTTGGCAAACGTAGAGTTCGCATCATCAAGTTCAACTTGATATAGTACAGGTTTATTCTGATTAGACTGGACAAAACGTCGAGGCAGTACTGGACCAGGGGACATAAACCGTGATAGCAGCGAAATACCATAAGATGAGCGTCGTTGAAATCCAATTAGGTCCATCTGTACGGTGATATTACATGAGGTACTCGAAAGTTGTGTAACTGAGTGTAGGGCGTCTAGAAGCACCAGTTCCCGGTGTTGTTCTGCCAATCCATGTGACTTCAGTGCTTCCATATAATAGCTCTGTACCGTACCACCTGCCCATTCAATATAAGGTGAGAGGGTGTTGTCCTGCTTGTTGCAATGACCTATTGGGAAAAGTACACTTTGTGCTCCTAAGACATAAATTAAGTACTTGATCTGAGTGGATATAGTTAGGCATCCCAAGAAGGCTAAATATTTCTTCTAGGCGTTTGATCACAGTCGTGTATGTTAGGACATTGAAATGCAAACGGGAAACGCAAGTACTCATTAACGACCGTGAGCATATAACGATTACGAGTCGCTGATAGAAGAGGTCCCTTAAAGTTAATGATGAGCCCTTCCATAAGCTAGCAGTTGTGTCGTGTCCCTCCAGGTGAGCGATAGAACTGACACATCGATTCATCAAAAACTTTGAAAGATACGCACGTCTTTTTCACATCTCATGTTGAGAGTTAAAGATTTTTTGAACTCACAAAGTGTACAGGCAGAGACACACCATGATATCAGAGTCCATTATGTACGTCAGCGTAGATGTTAAAAAGGTCCAACAACAGAAGGATCTGGTCAGCATACTGGGAGTTACATTTTCTCTGAGGAAGTTATAACTGTAAGAACAGTAGGATTATACAGTGTAGCAGCAGTACTCACTGACCTTGACCGGCAGACTAGCAAAATATCCTTTCTTCCAGCAATTACAACAGACAGCGCCACCTGCTAGGCATTTATTCCTGATATGAAATGGTCCACCACAGAAACATTTCTTTTGCAGTATAAGCAGCAGCTACTGCACGACTTTCATGTGGCACTCCTTGCTTTGTCTATAGCTGCACGAAAACAACTAGTGCTATAGTGTTCTTGCTAGCAGACAAATAGGCATCAGCATTAAGCTGGGCTAGGCCCAGTAAGTAGGCCTGATTGAATGCACTCTGTAAATCAAGGTAAGATAAGATAATATAAGATTTTTTCGGATTTTTAACCGGGGGAAAAGTTAGCCACCCAGGATAATCCAAGAAAGTCAGTGCGTCATCGAGGCGCCTCTGTTATATTGCCATTGTGGTCCTTCAGTCTTGTCACCAAAGATGCTACCCATACTAGTCGATTAACACCCAGGTACCTACTTACAGCTAGGTGAATAGGGACAGCAGCAGGTGTACGGAAACATGCCCAACGTTTCCACCCATCCCGGGGGTTGAACCACTGATACTCAGTGTATGAAGGGAGAGTGTTGCCAACCTAGGCATGGGACGGTGGATGAGTGGTGAGGCAACACCACTGATGAACGCGTCACGATAAGGCTGCATCTCAGCCTAGTATAGAAAACACAGGACCTACACTCTTAATATAATCTGTGATGGCCGGTGAGCTCCGTACTAAAACCTCAAATGAATCACTAAAGTGTTTTACTTGCCTATTAGAGATGCAAATTACATTATTAGCTTCAGATTCGAGCATAAACTCAACGTTTCGAGGATTCCAGCTCTAATATTGTGAAGACAGAGTTCAGACAAGTCAGGGCCATATGGAGGAACACAGTTATCTGGCTTCACTAAGATCATTGACTGTTCTCCTGGGGCCACTAAGATCTCTGAATGTTCTCCTGAGGTCACTAAGATCTCTGAATGTTCTCCTGAGGTCACTAAGATCTCTGAATGTTCTCCTGAGGTCACTAAGATCTCTGAATGTTCTCCTGAGGTCACTAAGATCTCCGAATGTTGTCATGGGGTCACTAAGATCACTGAATGTTGTCCTGCGGTCACTCAGATCACTGAATGTTGTCTTGCGGTCACTAAGATCATTGAATGTTGTCCTGGGGTATTAAGATCACTGAATGTTGTCCTGCGGTCACTAAGATCACTGAATGTTGTCCTGCGGTCACTAAGATCACTGAATGTTGTCCTGCGGTCACTAAGATCACTGAATGCTGTCCTGCGGCCACTAAGATCACTGAATGTTGTCCTGGGATCGCTGAGATCATTGAAATTTATCCTGGAGTCAATAAGATTACTGAATCTTGTCCTGGGATCACTGATTGTTGCCTTGGAGTCACTAAGACTATTGAATCTTGTCCTGGGATCACTGAATGTTGTCCTGGAGTCACTAAGACTATTGAATCTTGTTCTGAGATCACTGAATGTTATTCTGGGGTCACTAAGATTACTGAATGTTGTCCTGGGGTCACTAAGATCACTAAATGTTGTCCTGGAGACACTAAGATCACTGAATGTTGTCCTCGGGTCACTAAGATCACTGAATGTTGTCCTGGAGTCACTAAGATCACTGAATGTTGTCCTGGAGTCACTAAGACTATTGAATCTTGTCCTGGGATCACTGAATGTTGTCCTGGAGTCACTAAGACTATTGAATCTTGTTCTGAGATCACTGAATGTTATTCTGGGGTCACTAAGATTACTAAATGTTGTCCTGGGATCACTGAATGTTGTCCTGGGGTCACTAAGATTACTGAATGCTGTCCTGGGATCACTGAATGTTGTCCTGGGGTCACTAAGATTACTGAATCTTGTCCTGAGATCACTGAATGTTGTCCTGGGATCACTAAGATTGCTGAATCTTGTCCTGGGATCAGTGAATGTTGTCCTGGGGTCACTAAGATTACTGAATCTTGTCCTGGGATCACTGAATGTTGTCCTGGGGTCACTAAGATCACTGAATGTTGTCCAGGGGTCACTAAGCTCACTGAATATTGTTCTGGGGTCGCTAAGATCACTGAATGTTACCCTGGGGTCACTAAGATCACTTAATGTTGTCCTGGGGTCACTAAGATTACTGATTGTTGTCATGGGGTCACTAAGTTTACTGAATCTTATCCTGGGGTCACTAAGATCACTGAATGTTGTCCTGAGGTCACAAAGATCACTTAATGTTGTCCTGGGGTCACTAAGATTACTGAATTTTGTCCTGGGGTCACTAAAATTACTGAATGTTGTCCTGGGGTCACTAAAATTACTGAATCTTGTCCTGGGACCACTGAATGTTGTCCTGGGATCACTAAATGTTGTTCTGGGGTCACTAAGATCACTAAATGTTGTCCTGGGGTCATTAGGATTACTGAATGTTGTCCTGGAGTCACTAAGATCACTGAATGCTGTCCTGGGGTCACTAAGATTACTGAATGCTGTCCTGGAGTCACTAAGATCACTGAATGTTGACCTGGGATCACTAAGATTACTGAATCTTGTCCTGAGATCACTAAATGTTGTCCTGGGATCACTAAGGTTATTGAATCTTGTCCTGGGATCACTGAATGTTGTCCTGGGGTCACTAAGATTACTGAATGTTGTCCTGGGGTCACTAAGATCACTAAATGTTGTCCTGAAGTCACTAAGATCACTGAATGTTGTCCTGCGGTCACTAAGATCACTGAATGTTGTTCTGGAGTCACTAAGATCACTGAATGTTGTCCTGCGGTCACTAAGATCACTGAATGTTGTCCTGGGGTCACTAAGATCACTGAATGCTGTCCTGCGGTCACTAAGATCACTGAATGTTGTCCTGGGATCGCTGAGATCATTGAAATTTATCCTGGAGTCAATAAGATTACTGAATCTTGTCCTGGGATCACTGATTGTTGCCTTGGAGTCACTAAGACTATTGAATCTTGTCCTGGGATCACTGAATGTTGTCCTGGAGTTACTAAGACTATTGAATCTTGTTCTGAGATCACTGAATGTTATTCTGGGGTCACTAAGATTACTGAATGTTGTCCTGGGGTCACTAAGATCACTAAATGTTGTCCTGGAGACACTAAGATCACTGAATGTTGTCCTCGGGTCACTAAGATCACTGAATGTTGTCCTGGAGTCACTAAGATCACTGAATGTTGTCCTGGAGTCACTAAGATCACTGAATGTTTTCCTGGGGTCACTAAGATCACTGAATGTTTTCCTGGGGAAACTAAGATCACTGAATGTTGTCCTGGGGTCACTAAGATCTCCGAATGTTGTCCTGGGTCACTAAGATTAATGAATGTTGTCCTGGGGTCACTAAGATCTCCGAATGTTGTCCTGGGTCACTAAGATTAATGAATGTTGTCCTGGGTCACTAAGATTAATGAATGTTGTCCTGGGTCACTAAGATTAATGAATGTTGTCCTGGGTCACTAAGATTAATGAATGTTGTCCTGGGTCACTAAGATTAATGAATGTTGTCCTGGGTCACTAAGATTAATGAATGTTGTCCTGGGTCACTAAGATTAATGAATGTTGTCCTGGGTCACTAAGATTAATGAATGTTGTCCTGGATCACTAAGATTAATGAATGTTGTCCTGGGTCACTAAGATTAATGAATGTTGTCCTGGGTCACTAAGATTAATGAATGTTGTCCTGGGTCACTAAGATTAATGAATGTTGTCCTGGGTCACTAAGATTAATGAATGTTGTCCTGGGTCACTAAGATTAATGAATGTTGTCCTGGGTCACTAAGATTAATGAATGTTGTCTGGGTCACTAAGATTAATGAATGTTGTCCTGGGTCACCAAGATTAATGAATGTTGTCCTGGATCACTAAGATTAATGAATGTTGTCCTGGGTCACTAAGATTAATGAATGTTGTCCTGGGTCACTAAGATTAATGAATGTTGTCCTGGGTCACTAAGATTAATGAATGTTGTCCTGGGTCACTAAGATTAATGAATGTTGTCCTGGGTCACTAAGATTAATGAATGTTGTCCTGGGTCACTAAGATTAATGAATGTTGTCCTGAGATCACTAAGATTAATGAATGTTGTCCTGGGTCACTAAGATTAATGAATGTTGTCCTGGATCACTAAGATTAATGAATGTTGTCCTGGGTCACTAAGATTAATGAATGTTGTCCTGGGTCACTAAGATTAATGAATGTTGTCCTGGGTCACTAAGATTAATGAATGTTGTCCTGGGTCACTAAGATTAATGAATGTTGTCCTGGGTCACTAAGATTAATGAATGTTGTCCTGGGTCACTAAGATTAATGAATGTTGTCACTGAATGTTGTCCTGGGTCACTAAGATTAATGAATGTTGTCCTGGATCACTAAGATTAATGAATGTTGTCCTGGATCACTAAGATTAATGAATGTTGTCCTGGGTCACTAAGATTAATGAATGTTGTCCTGGATCACTAAGATTAATGAATGTTGTCCTGGGTCACTAAGATTAATGAATGTTGTCCTGGGTCACTAAGATTAATGAATGTTGTCCTGGGTCACTAAGATTAATGAATGTTGTCCTGGGTCACTAAGATTAATGAATGTTGTCCTGGGTCACTAAGATTAATGAATGTTGTCCTGGGTCACTAAGATTAATGAATGTTGTCCTGGATCACTAAGATTAATGAATGTTGTCCTGGGTCACTAAGATTAATGAATGTTGTCCTGGGTCACTAAGATTAATGAATGTTGTCCTGGGTCACTAAGATTAATGAATGTTGTCCTGGGTCACTAAGATTAATGAATGTTGTCCTGAGATCACTAAGATTAATGAATGTTGTCCTGGGTCACTAAGATTAATGAATGTTGTCCTGGATCACTAAGATTAATGAATGTTGTCCTGGGTCACTAAGATTAATGAATGTTGTCCTGGGTCACTAAGATTAATGAATGTTGTCCTGGGTCACTAAGATTAATGAATGTTGTCCTGGGTCACTAAGATTAATGAATGTTGTCCTGGGTCACTAAGATTAATGAATGTTGTCCTGGGTCACTAAGATTAATGAATGTTGTCCTGAGATCACTAAGATTAATGAATGTTGTCCTGGGTCACTAAGATTAATGAATGTTGTCCTGGATCACTAAGATTAATGAATGTTGTCCTGGGTCACTAAGATTAATGAATGTTGTCCTGGGTCACTAAGATTAATGAATGTTGTCCTGGATCACTAAGATTAATGAATGTTGTCCTGGATCACTAAGATTAATGAATGTTGTCCTGGGTCACTAAGATTAATGAATGTTGTCCTGGATCACTAAGATTAATGAATGTTGTCCTGGGTCACTAAGATTAATGAATGTTGTCCTGGGTCACTAAGATTAATGAATGTTGTCCTGGGTCACTAAGATTAATGAATGTTGTCCTGGGTCACTAAGATTAATGAATGTTGTCCTGGGTCACTAAGATTAATGAATGTTGTCCTGAGATCACTAAGATCGCTGGATTGGGTCATTAAAGGAATAAAAGCCTAATCGCTAGAGAAACAGTCAAGAGAAGTTACTTATTTATCAACACCAAGTACTGTAGTCAACGTCTGTATATTACACACACACACATACACACACACACACACACACACACACACACACACACACACACACACATACACACACACACACACACACACACACACACATACACATACACACACACACACACACACACACACACACATACACACACACACACACACACACACACACACACACACACACACACACACACACACACACACACACACACACACACACACACACACACACACACACACACACACACTCCAGAACCATCCTGTGATCGGTGGTCAGAACATTATAGAAGCTGGTACTGAGCACGGTAATGAATTATTTATTTAATTTAAAACACTATTAAAAAGTTTACAAAACATAACAATGTGGTTATATAGTTACGAGTTATATTCGGGATATTTATAATGGCCAATATTATAGTATTTCTCCAGAATTGCTGGCAATATGCTTCCGTGAGTGTCAATATTATGACATTTTAAACATTTATGAGTGAGTTGTTTCTAAATTAATCATTTTTTCCACATTCCATATTGGTGCCGGGTGAGGCAATAGTTACTCCTGTTTTGAATGTTTGGATATATTTAAGTGCAAGGAGTATAACACACAGTTCAGTTTGAAGGATCGAAGCTCAGTGCTGATGCCTGAGCCAATTTCTATACAGGTGTCATGGCTGTGTTAGACAACAACGGCAGTGCCAGCTGCACTAGTGGGTTAGTGGGGGGAATCATTACGTTCATGGCCAAGACAGTGCTATATGACTTAGACATCAATACTGTGCAACTTAGATGTCAATCTAATAAGGTTCCTGGGGAGGAAAAACGTTTCGGAAATAGATAAATTCCCATGGTGTAGGGAAGTGTGGCTGATGCCTTACTTGGCACAGTTCGTATGTCTGATTCATTTGGAGGTCAGTGCCAGTATTCATGATCCATTTGATGGAGTGCTCAGCTGTGGTGAAGAGAGTCTGCAAGCGTTTCAATAAGCTTGCCGGAGAGTGTAAACAATAAAGAGGTCAATTTTTCGATGCTCGATCTCTGATGCTCGAGATATCAAGTTCTCTCACTAGTATTTACTGTTTAACAGAAACATGGACATTCTAGGATGATCTTCATCGCTTGTTAGTCTGGAAACTTTTCCAGTTCTCCAAGCATCCCGCCTGACACTAGAGCAAGCAGGAGTGCGGCATAGTCAACCAGTAATCTAATATAAGCAACATACATTATTTTCACTATACTGACGTCAGCGCCATATATGTGGGCGATGGCCCCTCAGTGATCTCAGCTTATCTTTGTATTGGCGACAGAGTCAGGTTACAACAAGCTCAAATAGCGGAATATCAACTCCGAGATGCTGTATCTGGTTACATATACCTGTTCACAATCTACATAAACGACATAGATGAGGGCATAAAGAGCGACATCAGCAAGTTTGCCGATGACACCAAAATAGGCCGTCGAATTCAATCTGACGAGGACATTAGAGCACTCCAGGAAGATTTGAGTAGACTGATGCAGTGGTCGGAGAAGTGGCAGATGCAGTTTAATATAGACAAATGCAAAGTTCTAAATGTTGGACAGGACAATAACCATGCCACATATAAACTAAATAATGTAGATCTTAATATTACGGATTGCGAAAAAGATTTAGGAGTACTGGTTAGCAGTAATCTGAAACCAAGACAACAGTGCATAAGTGTTCGCAATAAAGCTAATAGAATCCTTGGCTTTATATCAAGAAGCATAAATAATAGGAGTCCTCAGGTTGTTCTTCAACTCTATACATCCTTGGTTAGGCCTCATTTAGATTATGCTGCACAGTTTTGGTCACCGTATTACGGAATGGATATAAATGCTCTGGAAAATGTACAAAGGAGGATGACAAAGTTGATCCCATGTATCAGAAACCTTCCCTATGAGGATAGACTAAGGGCCTTGAATCTTCACTCTCTAGAAAGACGTAGAATTAGGGGGGATATGATTGAGGTGTATAAATGGAAGACAGGAATAAATAAAGGGGATGTAAATAGTGTGCTGAAAATATCTAGCCTAGACAGGACTCGCAGAAATGGTTTTAAGTTAGAAAAATTCAGATTCAGGAAGGATATAGGAAAGTACTGGTTTGGTAATAGAGTTGTGGATGAGTGGAACAAACTCCCAAGTACAGTTATAGAGGCCAGAACGTTGTGTAGCTTTAAAAATAGGTTGGATAAATACATGAGTGGGTGTGGGTGGGTGTGAGTTGGACCTGATTAGCTTGTGCTACCAGGACGGTTGCCGTGTTCCTCCCTTAAGTCAATGTGACCTGACCTGACTAGGTTGGGTGCATTGGCTTAAGCCGGTAGGAGACTTGGACCTGCCTCGCATGGACCAGTAGGCCTGCTGCAGTGTTCCTTCGTTCTTATGTTCTTAT